>NW_026585689.1:17984260-18010694 GCF_907164565.1 Psammomys obesus
AAAGAAAGAAAGAAAGAAAGAAAGAAAGAAAGAAAGAAAGAAAGAAAGAAAGAAAGAAAGAAAGAAAGAAAGAAATCAAGACATTTGCTACAGCTCTGTTGTATAATTTGGTGTGTGATGTCCTAAAACCGCAGTCTGTGTTCTTTTTCCTTCGGATTGCTTTGGCTACTCATGGTCTTGGTAATTTCATATGAGCTCTTAGATTTATTTTTCTCTCTAATTCTGCAAAGAATAGCATTGGAATTTTGATGGGAATTGTATTGAATCTATAAGTTATACAACCATTTATTCACCATTAGTTATTGCAACACAGTAGCATGGAAGTTTGTTTCATCATCTCGTGTCTTCTTTAATTCTTTTTCAGAGCCTTGAAGTTTTCATTGTGGAGGACTTTCCTTTCTTTGGTTAGGCTTGCTCCAGTGTACTTTTTGAGCTATTATAAAACTGGCATAGCTATGGCCACAAACTTATTGACAAAAGTGTCAAGAACATGCAATGGGAAACATACAGCCTAGTCAACAAATAGTGCTGGCAAAGAGTATGTACATCTGCAGATGAATGAAATTAGAATCGTATTTTTTTACCCCATACAAAAATCAACTCAAAATGGATCAAAGACTTTAATTTAAAACCTGAAATGCTGAACTTGCAAGAACAAAACATCAGAAAAGCAATTCAAGATATGTCTGTAGGCAAGAATTTTCTGAACATAACTCTAATAGCACAAAAACTAGCCCAAGATTTAAAGTGTGGAACTCATGAAATTAAAATGTTTTTGCACAGCTCTTTACAATAGCAAGGAAACAGAACCAGCCTAGATGTACATCAATATGCAAACGGATAATGAAAATGTGGTAGGTATATACAATGGATTTTATTCAGCTGTAATGGGGTAGGAGGTTATCTGGAGTGGTTAAGATGTAGCAGAGGGTTGTGGAGCTGAGGGCAAAGAAGAATGTTCTAAAGCTTACTTTGTCCAAAAATGCTGTAATGGGCCCAGAAAGGTGGCTGGACAGCTAAGAGTGCTTGGTGCTCTTCAAGAGAAACACAATTCAGTTCCTACCACTCAATGCCAAGTACCAAACTGCTTATAACTCCAGCTACTGGGAATCTTTTATTTTCTGGCTTCTTAAACCCACATATATGGCTCTCTTCTGCACTCTCTTTCTCTCTGCCTTTCTCTGTCTCTATCTCTGCCTCACACCCTCTCCCTCTTCCTCCCCCTCTCTTTCTTCCCCTCCCTCATTCATTCTCTCTCACCCCTCTCACTCCCTAATCCTTACTCATTCTCTTTCTTTCTCTTAAATACACACACACACAAAGAGAGAGAGAGAGAGAGAGAGAGAGAGAGAGAGAGAGGAGAGAGAGGAGAGAGAGAGCCACTACCTTGACTTCAGGGATCCAGCAGTAGTGGGACTCAAACTTTGAAACATCTAACCAACACCTTGACCGTGTTCTCCTCATCTCATGCTTCAGGAAGTACTTTTTAAATACATTGTCTTTGAGAAAAGTAGTAATTATGACTTTTATTCACTATAAAATTTGGAAGGCTACATGTTGTCTAATTACTATTTTTCTAATTCCACCTCATTTTAGTAACACATCTGAAATTTTGGACTCATGCTGATAAGCTCTACTTCCTAGAGTCAAGAGGCTCATTTTCTGGACAGATAAGAAAAGTAAGACACTTGTGAACTCTGTGCTGTCTTCCTCAGTAAGCATGGCCTGGCCTTGGTCAGATTCTCCTTTTCACCTTAGACCCAGGCAGACTTCCTCCCACTACCACTTAACTTGCCTCCATTTTGATGTCTTTCACTTTTAAATCCAAGGCTCTGTTGAAAGTCCCCTCTGCTCTCCTGGGCTCTGTTAAAGACAAGGAACCTAGTTCTGGGTTTTCAGACCTTTCCAGTCCGCCAGAAGCCAAGTCCCCAATCATTACACAAATGTTCCTTTCTTGCTTTCTCAGAACTTCCTCTGCCAACCCATAAATATTTGAACACAATAAAATTGTTTAAAGATTCACAACATTTGATTTCTCTGTACCTTTAGAAAGTTCCCAAAAGTGCTGTGCTTCTTCCTAAACTAAACAGAAGAAGCAAAAAGAAAAGTACATTTTTGTCAAAGTCACAGAATTAGATTCTAATATCAGACCTAACCTTTACTTAAAAATATACACATTCAGCTAAATGTATGTAGTTATATAGACAGATAAAATTACAGATATCATTTGCAGTGACACTCTCCAAGCATGTTTCAAATCAACTGTCTCCTTCATGAAATCTGGACTCTGTAACACTAAACAATAGGTTTTTAATAACATCTAACTGAGAACTGTAAATTAGTATGCAAAACACTCAAATGGTAGCTACTCCTACCATTGTTAGTTTAAATTCCTAAATACACTGTTTGTTCATTTCTTATTTAAATTTTTAATTTTTGAGAATTTCATCCTTGAGAAATGTTTTTACATCATTCTCCCTTCTTTTCCAACCTCCAACTCTTCCCATTGTCCCAACCTCTCCCTAATACATAATGCAGGAAAGAGAGGAGAGATCCCTACTGAGATCCTAATACAAACAGTTAATGCTCCAAGATCCCCACTGAGTTCTAAATAGGCATTTTAAAGACTGTGACCTCTACCAAGACTAGCAATGTCCATGACCATTCTCATGGAAATCACCTGAATTCAAGGAGGTTATTATTACCATTAACACTGATGGGCTAGAAATCTGGAGAGTGGTGGATTGAAGGCTTATTCTTCCCATCAAAAAAATTATTTTAAAAACACTAAATTTTGGTTTAAATATACGAAGTGCCTAAACTTAAAAGTATACACATTTAACAAACTGATATATTTCTCTAGGTTTTCTTGGACATGAAATCCCACCATTTGATGGAGGATTCGATATTTGATAGCAGCTGGGAAAGGGAGAGTTAGCTTTCTTTAATGATGTGAACCTTGCTAGGCCTACCACATTCCAGGTCAGGCTCCACTCAGAAAACTTGCCAAGCAATACAAACTGGACTTGATGGGGAAATACATTTCTTTTCTTTTTTTTATTAGTTTATTTACTTTACATCCAGAGGATGTCCCCTCCCTTTCCTCCTCCCAGCCCCCTCACTTCCCCTGCTTCCCCCTTCCCCTCTCCCTTTTCCCCTAGTAAAGGGGAGCTTCCCCTCCTTCCCTCCCATATTAACCTTCCCCAACACATCATCAAATCATATCAGGGCTGAACATATATTCATCCCCTGAGACCAGACAAGGCAAGGTAGCACTACCAGGGCAAAGTGGTTCAAAAGCAGGCAATATCTTTTGGATATATGCCCAGGAGTAGTATAGCTGGATATTGAGGTAGCACTATTCCTAATTGTCTGAGAAAGTGCCAGATTTATTTCCAAAGTAGTTGTAAAAGGTTATATTCCCACCAGCAATGAAGGAGGGTTCCACTTTCTCCACAACCTCTCCAGCATGCTTCATCCCTAGAGTTTTTTATCTTAACCATTATGATGGGTAGCAAGTAGAATCTCAGGGTCATTTTGATTTGCATTTCTTGGATGACTAAGCATGTTGAGCATTTCTTTAAGTTTTTCTCTGCCATTCGATATTCTTCTGTTGAGAATTCTCTATTTAGCTTTGTACCCCATTTTTTTAATTGGAAAGATGATAAACCATACAACAAGGACATTTGTTCAACTATGTTCACAACAGCATTATTCATAATTGTCAGAATCTGGAAACAATCTAGATGTCCCTCAACTAAAGAATGGATGCAGAAATTGTGGTACATTTACACAATGGAACACTACTCAGCAATCATTAAACAAGGAAATCATAAAATCTGCAGGCAAATGGTGAGAACTAGAAAAAAAATCATCCTGAGTGAGGTAACCCAGAAGCACAAAAATACATATAGTATATACTCAATTATAAGTGGATATTAACCATATAATATAGGATAAACATACTAAAATAGTCCTAAAGAAGCTAAAAAACAAGGAGGACCCTATGGAAGAGCCTGAAACCTCACTCAGAAGGACAAACAAGATAGACGTTGGAAGTAGGAGAAGACAAGGACAGGAGCCTTACTTCAACCAAGGACTTTGCATGGAGAAGACCTAGACCCCCTGCTCAGTTTCCAACTGGGTTCCCTAGTAAGGAGGCTAGGGGCTGTCTCTGACATGAACTCAGTGGCGAGCTCTTTGATCACCTCCCCCTGGGAAAGGGGAGGGAAAGCAACCTTGCCAAGACGAGAAGAAGACAATGCAACCAGTCCTGATCAGATCTGATAGGCTAGGGCCTGATAGAAGGGGAAGAAGACTGTCCCTATCAGTGGACTAGGGAAGGAGCATAGGGGGAGGAGAGAGAGGGTAGGTGGGACTGGGAGGAAATAGAGGGGGCTACAGCTGGGATATAAAGTGAATAAATTATAATAAATTTTATTTGTTTATTTATTTATTTATTTATTTATATTTTTTACACTTTACTTTGTATCCCCCCATAAGCCCCTCCCTCCTCCTCTCCCAATCTCACCCTCCCTCCCCCTTCTTCGTGCATGCCCCTCCCCAAGTCCACTGATAGGGGAGGTCCTCCTCTCCTTCCTTCTGATCTTAGTCTATCAGATCACATCCGAAGTGGCTGCACTGTCATCTTCTGTGGCCTGGTAAGGCTGCTCTCCCCTCAGGAAGAGGTGATCAAAGAGCAGGCCAATCAGACTGTGTCAGAATTTTTTTTAAAGCAGACAACAGAGTCCATGTTAGAAATAACCCCCCATATTCTCCAGGCACCCCATATGAAGTCCAGATCCCCTATTCGCTACATATGTGCGGGGGCCTTAGATTCAGACCATTCAGGCATGGTCTTTAGTTGATGTCTCAGTCTCTGAAAGCCCCCATGAACTGGGTTAGTTAGCTAGGCTCTTGTCTGAAAGCCTAGCAGAGTATCAATATTAGTGTCAGGGACTGGCTCTCTGTGGGGTGGGTCTCAGACTGGGCCAATCATTGTTTGGCCTTTCTCTCAGTCTTTGTTTCCTTGTTATCCCTGAACTTCTTGTAGGCAGGGTAATTTTTGGATCCGGTTTTGTTGGTGGGTTGTTGTTCCCCTCCTTCCACTAGTGCTGCCTGGCTAGGAGGTGGTCACGTCAGTCTTCATGTCGCTTCCTAAATGAGTCTAGGCTAGAATCACACCAATACCCTCCCAGGAGGCTGCCCTGTAGCAGGCCTCCAGCTTGATAAAGAGATGCCCCTCCCCAGTTTCTCTTCTTATTCCCAGCCCTCTCACCTCCCAGCCCACCCATGTTCTCCCCACATCTGATCCCCACCGTTGTTTCCCTCCCCATTCTATCTCCTGTCCAGTTCCCTCTCTTCATCCTTAGACCTATAGTAAAGGATGAACATACTATAATCCACAGACCCAAAGAAGCTAAGTAACAAGGAGAGCCCAAGGGAGGGTGCAGGAATGTCACTCAGGAGGGAAAATAGAAGAAACAGGGGAAATGTGTTTCTAAAAGGAAGAAGAAAACTCCAGCTTGAGTAGGGAGGAGGTAAGGGTGGAGAAGCTGGTTACGAAGGAGTTGGCGAGTGAATGTGTTCAAAATATGTTGTATGAAATCCTCAGAGGATTAATAAAACGAGTTTTTAAGTATATGAACAGTACCTGTCAGACATGACACAGCAATTGCACACATGAATTCACCCTGGCTATGAAAACATGCACAAGACCAGCCAAACCCACCCTGCGGAGGGGCTCATGAAACCACACCCCAATCCAAAAAAGCTATTGGTCATTAATGGGTTCTGGAGGAGGAAGAGTACCTTTCCTCAGGATTGTAGCCCCTAAAAAATTACTCTTTCTCCAGTGGATGATCCTATACCCATGCACATACAGCAGGCCCTCTCAGTGGGCTTTTATGAAAGAGCACATTATGTTGGGAGAGAAAAGTAGTAGGTAGTAAGGAAGAAACTGATGGTGACAGAACTGGGAGAGGATTTGATCAAAACACATTATAGGAATGTATAGAATCTTCAAACATTAAAGAAGGAAAACAAAAAAAAAATAAAAGATGAGCAAGTGTAAGTGACATCACAACCTTCTACTGTGGCAGAAAGACTGGGATAAGGAAGACCCCAGACAAAATAAGGAAAGTGCTGCAATCTACAAGGCAGAAAGAGTGAGCCAAGATGTAGAGAGGCTTTTTGTTGTTGTTGGGGTTGTTCTTTTATTCCTGTTGTTTTCCTTCTTTGGCAGTAAACTTGGAACTCTTTGGTGGTCAGGTCATGTGAGGCACTGGCATGCGCAAATCCAGAGCACTTCATAAAGGGCTCCTGAAGTCAGCTTTGTTCTATGAATTAGATTTAAAGAGCACATTAATTTGAGCATGGGATGACAAGGACCACCACAAGGCACAAAGAATTCTGAACAAGTATGGTAATATATATATATATAGCAAGTAGACTTAATTACTTAGTGTTTTTAAAATTACAAAATGACCTTGACTTTTCTAAGTTAATGGTTTAATTGGAACTTACTTTACTCAGGAAACAGTAGAGAAGATAAATGATTTACAGAAAGGCTGAAGAATAGAAAACCTAATATAAGAAAGGAAATAGGAAAAAGTCTGGATCAATATGTGTATCACTATTGGCTGTATCAACGGATATCACAAGGGTCTTATTTGGGGAAGGTTCATAAAATTTCCATGGATATTCAGTAATATCCAGAATATATGTATATATTAATATATATCCAGTAATATCCATATATATATGTATATATATATAAACTGTATAAATGCTGTAGAGAAATGTTACTTCAATTTTAATAAAATAGTACACAAATTCTTCAGTGAAGAAATACATTGTCTCATTTTCCCCTAAACCATCTAAGATCAAAATTAACAAACCATATTTTTTTGTTGTTGTTGTTGTTGTTTTGTTTTGTTTTTCTGGCTTCTAATCCTCCAAGCAAATGGAGAAATAATTGAGATTAAGTTCAGCAGTCCTGGGTGGTAAATGCACAGTGCAAACATGGCCTTCATAAACTGCAGTTACCTTTAAAAAGAGGCAAAGATGCATTTTTGATTCCCTGACATTCGTAAAATGGTTCCAAAGCTTTGAAACTAAAAACAACTCTAATTACATTCACACACACACACACACACACACACACACACACACACACACTAATATAAATCTAATTACATTATCCATAAAATACCCACATAGGTACAAAAGTGCAAGGGTATTAAAATCATATTTTACATTCTTCCTAATATAAAACATTTGAAAATATAATTCAAAGTAATAATTCAAAACTATTTCCATGCTAATATATTCCTGGGTTTGCTGACCTTTTGTGTGTGTGTGCAGGCATGCATGAGAAACACCTGGATCATGCCAGAATTGAAATAAAACTACCACCTGGAAAAAAAACGCACATATCTCTAAGCCCTCCACATACCACCGAATCTAACAGAATTCATATGTGCAACCAAGTAATATTCCTGTGTGTACACATTAGGTTTTCTCATGTGACTGTGCTGTGTTGCATTTTCTAGGTTAGTGGATGTAAGCCACTTGGCAGCAGCTGCTCCTTTTCACGTCTTGCACATGGATAAAACACAAACTTGTGTCCCTCTTATGAGTGGATGTGAGTCGGTTACTGATATGACTGAGTCTAATTCAGTGTCAACCCTTTCATAATCTTTACTTCCCATGAGTGTACTGTGTAAAACCTTCTTCTTCACTATCTTTTTAGACACAAAGAACACATATTTCTTTCAATGAAACAGAACTTTATATAAAGACTCAACATCCTAAATAGTAAAAAAAAAAAAAAAAAAAGGTGGGTAAGAAGCTTATTCGATGTCATTAGTTTTGTCGTGGCTTGGAGTAGCTGTTAAGTGGTGATTTGTCATTTCATCACAACCAGTGTTCTCCATAACATTCAAAGTATTTGATGGGAGTTTTCAGTAAATTCCAGATGCACGTCTCTTTGCTTTTGTGTGTTGCATTTACCCCAGGACAGAGATTCCCCTTTGACCTCCTTGTTGATCTAGCTCAGTGCATCTCTGGCTGGCCACCTCGTTGCCAACCTGAAGACAGAGCTGACCCTTTTATTTCTGCTGCATTTTTCCTCCAGCTTCTCACACCAGAGGCCTGCTGCTCCTCACTCAATTACACTGAGGTGATTTTTAATCCTGCACCAGGTATGCAGAGACCTGGGCTGTTTTCAAATGTCTAGCTAAGCAGCTCTTAATCTTCCTCCAGTCTCCTCTTTACTTCCAGTCCTATGATGATGTGCCGGCAGCCGAGGTTTCCTCCAGAGGCAGCCCTCATCCTTTTCTGCTGCAGTCTCAGCTTTCCCTTACAAGGGATTTTCATAAACTGCCAACCTGGTGGTGGTATGCAGTACTCTGACTGTACTCAGATTTAATTCTCCTCTTCTCCTCTCTTCAGAGCTCCTCGATTCACTATCTTCATTGTCCTGCAAAGAACATTTCACTAAACCCAGTTAACACTATCTTGCCGAAGCCACTGGTTTAAACCTATTTTATCTGTAGATTCGAAGTGGAAGGCAAATTCAGTTCCCCTTAGTGTGAAGACTGATAACTGAACCCACTTTCTCTGACTACCTCATTTATTTATATACATTTACCCACATCACTATAATACATTTAATAAGAAATCATAATATTATAGAAAATTTTAAGATTAGAAAATTTGTGTGTACCTAAACCTTAATGAGATTAGTGAAACTTTATGTTCAGATTTGGTAATGGCAAAAGTATTAATACCAAATACAAGAAAAAGAATACATGAATAGATTGATAACTCAGAGGATCCTTTCTCATTTACATAATCTAGTTCTTAATAGAAAACCAGAGAGACTATAATTGCTACAGTACTATCTAAATAATCTTAATAAACTAACAAACATTAGAAGTTTTAAGTGTTTAGAAAGTGTTCAGTTAGAAGCATAATAAAAACATTAATATCAAGGCTGGAGAGATGGCTCAGTGGTTAAGAACCCTGGCTACTCTTGCAGAGGAACTAACTGGGTTCAATTCCCAGCACCCATTTCACAGGCCATAACAGTCTGTAACCAGTTCCACAGTATTGAAGTCCTCTTCTGCCCTCTACAGGCATCATGCAGAAAAAAATAAACATATACATAAATATTTTTTAAAAAAATTAAAGAAAAAATAAAACTAGAAGGCTGAGGGTACACAGAAGGGGAGCATTTGATTAGCAAAGCAAGGCCCTGGGATCAATTCCCAATCGGCAAAAATAAAGTAAAAAGAAAAGCAGAACAGAAAACAAAATATAGACCAACTAAAGAGGTAAAATCAAACCAAATAACACCCCCACACCCACACATACACACATGCACATTTACATATACCTATAAAGATAAATATAATATATATGACATTTACATATGTACATGGTATTTATGTATATATGTAAAGAGAGTGATGTAACAGCAATTTTAAAAAATAACCGTACATCTGAGAGAGAAAGAACAAGGGAAATTCATGGGAAGTGTTGGAGAGAGGAAAAAGAAGGGAGAAATATTGTAATTATATCAAAATCTCAAGCAAAATTAAAAAAATTAAAAGTAATGAATTTTGATTGACATTGCACACCAAGTACTATAAACACAATAATGTGACCTAAACAAGGCATTAGTGCCACCCTGTCCACTTCTCCCAGGGCAGCCTGGGCTGTTGTGCACAGACCTTAACTAGAGGGAGAAAACTGAACCAGGTCTGGGTGACTGCAACGCAGGACCTCAGTGAGTAGGCAATGAGTGTGTAGACAATAATCACACCTGGGAACAACTTTGGAGAACTGGTTCAGTTTATTTGGGGGAAAGGGTATATTTATGTCCCTGGGGAGCTTGCCAGGCTCTCTGGGGCAAGGTTTGTGTGGCCCTGTACCATCCGCCAAGGCAAGGGTGTTGGAAGATGCTTTAATTGCATACTCAAGCGCTCTGGGGTAGGGGATGGGAGGAGCGGGTGTTGGGATCTTATGAGGTCAAACAAGGAGTGAATCCTGATAACTGTCAGGTAATAAATTCTTATTAGGTTGATGATGAGGGAGGCAGCTTTGTGGTGCTGAGAAGGGGAGGTAGCCAGCTCCTTCTGTCCTCATGTTTAAGGTATCCTGGATTGAAGCTCCCTCGACCCTTCCTCCATAACACTGGGCCATTACAGTCCCACACATTAGCTTACGTCTCTTCTCCATTGCAAGCTAACCTATATAATGTGAACACTTTAGTCATCAGGGTTTTTGGATTCCTTTGACTATACTGTCCTGTGAACATTTATATACATCACTATTGATGAGATGGCCACATATGTATTCCAGTCTGAAGGAAGGAAACAAGAGTGTAGTAAGGCCTTACTTCCCAGACTTTTCCCAATGCTCTTGAGTAGTCACAGAACCTCAGCATACCCCTGAGCCACCTACATTCAGCTACATTCAGCTGTAGAATGATTAGAACTGGCAGTGGATCAAACAGTCTTCAAAAATTATTCCTTTTACCAAGAGGCTAAAAGCATATGTTGGGAGCTACCAGCAGGCTCCGGCATGGTCATCATTATCAGTTTTCATGCTAAGCATGAGATCAACCTTCCATTTTCTTCTAGAGGAGATGGAGTCACCTATAAATCAAGGTCAGAGAGTGATGACTAGTGCTTGGATGGGGCCAAACTCTCCATCTTGCAGGGTTTGGTATTGTCATGCTCTGAACCAGAAGCCAATAGTCCCTGATCAAAGACCTAGACCATGACCACCATGAGCTGCAGTATGACTGGTATAACATCTAGGCTTAGAATCAAGTTCTACATGTGTGTGTATCGATAATGTTTTTGCCTCTAATGACAAACCAATATTTGCCATGATTTTCAAAGAAATGATAGATCTCCGTTAGAAGACAGTGTGGCTATTTCTTCATTTTAACTACTTATAAAAGTTTATATTTTAAAAGGTTGCATATTTGTAAAATTAAAATCAAAACATTAACATAAAATGTGTTACAAACTTATTAAAGCTCTAATATATTTCTTTATATTCACTACTCAAGTGCTTTCAATTATAAATATAAAGAAATCACAGATGTAACACACACATTTGTAATTTTGAATTGCAGCCTGTGGAAAATGATCGAGGTATAACTTCTTCACATTTTCAAAAACCTATACTGATAACTTACTTTTGCCACATCTAACAATGTTTGAAGTTTTATCACTGTAAACCTTGTAGGAAGAAAGAATACCAGAGCTGTTTTGTAACAAGCATTAGGAATTTAGTGTCAACTGTTCTGAGAGGCAATGGAGAGTTTGGCATGGCACAAATAAAAAACATTTAACATTTAACATCCATGGTTAAATCACGAAGAAGGTCAGAGTGCAGAACTGGGAGCCCGTGAGAAGGCTGTTTTGCCATCAAGCCTGAAGACTCGAATTGCTCCCCGGGACTAACATGACAAACAAAACTAACTCCTTGAGGTTGTCTTCGGACCTCCATATCGGTGCTGTTGAAGGCACACTTCCACACATACATGTGCACTTGTGCATGCATACATGAGCGTGCATGTGTGTGCGTGCGCGCACACACACACACACACACACACACACACCACAATTAAGATAATAAAAGAACTAGGGCCCAAGAACTGACTTGTAGGTCAAGAGCTCTTGCAGTTCTTGCAGAGGACTGGGGTTCTGCCCCCAGCACATACATACTGTATGTATGTGCTGTAACTCCAGTTCCAGAGAATCTGGAACGATCTGTTTCACTCTTCTGACCAAGAGGAAAGCTTCCAGTACATGTGCAAACATGTACAAACATGTAATCAAAACACTCATACACATAAAATAGAAATAAATAAAGCAAATCTTTTTTTTTTAAATTAAGGAATGGGGAAGGTAATAGAACACTTGTGCTTTTCCTGAAAGAGGAAGAAAAAATATGGGGGCCTCAAGTGGTCCAGCAGGAGGGAGGTGGACAGCAGGAATGTGGAAGATAAGAAGTATCAATCAAATGTTAATGTGTATGAAGATGCCAAAAGAGAACTCATTACATTAAGTGTTAATTCTTAAAACTAACATGTTTAAGCAAACATGAAGGAGCCATGAAGGTTAGCATCAGAGAGCTCAGCTCCATGCTCTAGACAGAATAGGCTTCAGTTTCGAAAAGATAGGCTTTCTTTTCATGGTGCTTCTCTGAATTTCAAATCTACCCCACGTGGTCCCAGCTCATTAGAAAGAAGCATTCCCAAGACATGCTGGTAAAAATCTGGCCCGATTCCTATCCACCTAAACAGAGACACTCCCCTAATTTCAGAGCAAATAATCGGGGCAGAGATGGAAGCTAAGATGGAATGCAGTTATTTATTATCTCAGGTCAAATGTTGGAACCTGGAGCTGATGAGAGAGACTGTCCTGTCCGGATGAAATGTGAACTGCAGCGTTTCTTCAAAGAAAATCTTGGGAGCAGATGCGAGATTGGTAGAAAGCAGGGGCTGTCTGGCTATTTCAGCCAAGAGTGTCAACACTCGCTGGAGCTGCAAACTTTTTCGTCTTTTCGAACATACTATTTTGCACTTAGAGCCTCCCTTTCTCCTGTCAAAACCACTAAATTGTAAACTCTTATTGTGTATTCGTGACATACACAGTGACATTTTACTACAATATTTGAGAAGGGCCGAAAATAATTTGCCTTCTTTCTCTCTCCCTTTGCACTCAGTACTTTCAAGTCTATTCTCTTCACTTCTTTGCTATGCTTCATGTTTCAGCACCCAAATCACGATAGCACCCAAATCAGGGAAGAATCTGAGGATTTGTGCTGCTGTGCTGAATCAGCGACCCCAGTCACACAGCCATTATCCCAATTTTGCTGTGTCATCCCACAATTAGGTGGGGTGACACAAAATGAAGAATTAACAGCAATCTCCCAGATGATCACATATTAAAAAAAAAAAACCTCAATGAAATACTTTGTAAACTGAATTCAAGAACCTATCAAAAAGTTTACTAGAGTCAGGCAACTGCTTTGAGAGAGCCTGGCTTCAGGCAACATCAGTTATCTTCATATGGAACAAAGCTATTTTATCACAGATGTTTTCTATTTTCTTCCTTGTTCTCTTTTCTTTGATAATAACTGTATATGATGCTGTAACCAGAAACCAATAAATGTTACTTTAAAAACATTTAAGCACATCCTAGAAACATGCTTAGGAATTCAGTATTGCAGCCTGCACAGACCATGGAGAACCTGTCTTTGTAAGGTGCCACGAGTCTGGTTATCAAGGATTCATTTCAAGAAACAAAATACAACAGAATTGCCCTCATTTTTTCACACCATTTGTGTCTGGTAGGTATTTACCAAACTTTTTCTCATGGTTCCTTGTTCAAATGGACTGATACTCACTAGATTTAAGCATCTGAAGTGTCATCCAGCTATTCACCTTCTTGAATTCTTATACTTCCTATTCTGTGCAGTTTTGCATATTCTTTCTTTGTGTTTCTGATTTGAAAAAACACTTTACCCTTAACATTTGGAACTGAATCTCTAATCTACAAATATACTGTGCTCACCCCTTCAGTTCTGGTTGTCCATCAACTGATGAGTGGATAATGAAAATGTGATGCCTTTATACAATGAAATATTTTTTCAGCTGACAGAAAAAAAATTGTAAGTAAATAGATAGAGCCAGAAACAATCAGCTTGATTGAGGTAACCCAGACCCAAAAAAGACAAATACTGTACAGCTTTTCTTATTTGTGAATGCTTTCCTTTGGATAAGTGTGTTTCAATTCAAATAACCACAGAGGTTAGGTGCCTAGTGAAGAACTGGGGTGAGAGATTTTTCAGGGAAAGGGACATAGAGTATACATTTTATAAAGAGATAAAGGCAGACATCGGTGCCTCGGCCGTGCCACAATGTTCTAACTGTCCATGCCTTCCGTGCATCATCTGCAACACACCAGATCAGGCCCATTCCCGAATCCATTGTCTTATCACACTCTGCAATCTCTGCCTGCTCTGCAACCAATCTATAAGCATCTACAGGGCACTACTTGTCTGGCCCTCACCCAAAGGGTTTTCACATATCACATACAACGTTTCCACCAAGCTAGATCCCACACATATTATTCTAGCGTCTAGCCTGGTGAGTCTGTCTGACTCAGGTACCACATGCCTAAAGAAAACTAACTCTCCTTCATGAAGCAGCCATCAGTTGCCAACACCTTTTCAGTTTGGGTGGGATATCACAAGCCTACCCTATCTATTCTGGAATTGGCTGGCTTGATCTCTTAGAGGTTTTGTGCATATAGTCCCTGATGATGTAAGTTCACATGTTCAGAAAATAATGTTTTTACAGATGTCTGCTACTTCTAATTCTTACAGTTTTTGTCCTCTCTCCTCACTGATTCCTGAGACTTGGGGTGAGGGTATATGTGCCAATACTTCTAAAATATCCCATAGAAAGAAAGCAAGATACACTTCTAAATATTATTTAAATGAAGCCAGTATCACCTGGATTCCAAAACAAGATAAGAACCCAAAACAAAATGAAGAATTAACAGCAATCTCCCAGATGATCACATATTAAAAAAAAAAAACCTCAATGAAATACTTGTAAACTGAATTCAAGAACCTATCAAAAAGTTTACCTACCACAATGAAGCCAGATTCATTGCAGAAATGCAGACATACTTCAACATAATAAGTCAGTAAGTATAACAACCACATAAATTAGATACAGAAAAAGGCTTTGGTCAAATCTAACATCTCCTCATAATAAAATTCTTAGAGAATATATGGATACATGATCATATCTCAACATAACAAAAGCAGTACACAACAAGCCCGTATCAAAGATCATGCTAAATAAAAAAAAGTTCAAAATATTTCCATTAAAATCACAAACAAGACAAGGATGTCCTTTTCTTCACTACTATTTAATATAGTGTGTAATGTCTTAGCTATAGCAATAAGACAATTGGAGATAAAAGGGTTACAAATAGAAAACAAAAAAAGTTAAAAGTATCCTTCTTGGCATATGACATGATCCTATGCATTAGTAACTTCACTAGAGCACTTCCACTTCTGACAAGTACATTCAACAAAATGTAGGACACAGAATTAATGCACAAAATCAGTAGTCTTCTTACATAGCAGGGTAAAGCATACTAAGACAGAAATTAGTGAAGTCATCCTGATCATGATAGCTGCAATAAAATAAGTTTTTTGGAATATATCAAACCAAGAATGTGAAAGACTTAGACAATGAAAACTGTAAAGCACTGTCAGAGCAAGTTAAGAAGATAGCAGAAATCTATGTGCTCATGGATTGGTAAAATTCATATTGTGAAAATAACCATCACACTGAAAGTGATTTACAGTTTCAATGCAATCCCCAAAGAAATTCTTCACAAAGATTGAAAAAAATCCATCTTAAAATTTATATGGAAGCACAACAGGCCTAGGACAGTCAAAAGAATCCTAAACAATAAAAACTTTGCTGGAGGTACAACAGATCCCATATTTCAATTTATACTACAGAGCTATAGTAATAAAAGCTACATGGTAGTGGCATAAAACAGAAACGGTGATCAGTGGAGTTGAATTGAGGACCCAGATATAAACACATGTTCCTACAGTCACCTGATTTTGACAAAGAGACCAACAATACACAAAAAAGGAAAGACAGCATCTTCAACAAGCGGTGCTTGATAAACAAGACAACTACAGGAAGAACGGTGAAACTAGATCCCTATACAAAACTCAAATCCACATAGACCAAAAGACCTCAACATAAGACATGATCCCTGAATCTGTTAAAGAAAAAAATAGGAAATGAACATAGAGCAGTATGAAAGGATTTTCTTAGCAGATTCCCAGAAGCACAGGCATTAAGACAAATAATTGAGGAATGGGACCTCATGAAACTAAAGGTTTCTGTACTGCAAGGACATTATCAATCAGGTGAAGAAACAGCCTAAAAAGTATATTAAAAAAAAAAAAAGTCTGTACCAGCCATATATCTAACAGAGATTACTATCTAGCATATAAAAGGAACTCAATGAACTAAACATCAAAGAAACAAACAATCTAACTAAACATAGCAGCATAGACCTAGACAGGTAATTCTCAAAACGTTGAATAAAAATCACAGAAATATTTTTTTTAACATTCAAAACGCTTATTCATCAGAGAAATACAAAACAAAACAACTTTGATATTTCATTTTACTCTAGCCGGAATAGTTAAAATAAAATAAAAGTCAGTGACGAAAATGTTAGTGTAGATGTGAGGAAATAGCACTTTTGTGTGATCCATTCAAATATTAGTTTAAAGCAAGAGTTGCATCTGATATTGTTAAGATGCGAAACAAAATCCTTTCTTGTTCCCTGCCTGCATGGGGCTTAGAGGCAAGTAAGTAGGAAGGACATTGAAAAATCACCCAATCAGATTTTCTGTAAAGAATAATAAGGTACTGGTAAACCTTCTGTAAGTGGCAATATGTGTTAATGTGAAACAAGTTAAAGTATGTAAATGCAGGTTTATTGGAAGAAGCTCTAGGCCTCCATGCAAGGGGAACAGGAGAGAAAGAGAGAGAGAAAAGTGCTCCAGAGAAGAAAGAGAGAGAAAGAAGAGAAGGAGGGGGAAACACAGAGGGAAGAGAGTGAGAAAGAGAAAAGAGAGAGAGAAACCAAAAATGTCTGAATTATATAGTGAAGGAGGGGAAAGTTAGGAAAACTACACCCTTCACAATATCCACAAATAATATAAAATATCTTGGTGTGACTCTAACCAAGCAAGTGAAAGACCTGTATGGCAAGAACTTTAAGTCTCTAAATAAAGAAAATGAAGAAGATATCAGAAGATGGAAAGATCTCCCATGCTCATAGATCAGTAGGATTAACAAAGTAAAAATGGCCATCATACCAAGAGCAATCTACAGATTCAGTGTAATTCCCATCAAAATACCAACACAATTCTTTACAGACCATGAAAGAAGAATTCTAAACTTCATACAGAAACACACAGTTCAATTCCATTGATCAATGTTTCTGTCTTATACCACTACCATGCAGCTTTCCTTACGATAGCTTTGTAGTATAAATTAAAACATGGGACAATTGTGTTTAATTAGTGTGTGTGTGTGTGTGTGTGTGTGTGTGTGTGTGTGTGTGTGTGTGTGTGTTTGAATGTGCCTGCATACCAGGGACACATATGGAGGTCAGAGGTCAATCCTGTGGAGTCAGTTCTCTTCTCCCATCTTTATATGGTTTCCAGAGACTGAAATTGGATTGCCAGACTTGTAAAGTCCAAAACTCCAGAGAATCCCTTCTCAGCTGTATCCTACACAACCTCACTCCATCCCATTCTTTATTTCCAGCTCACTTCATAGTGTGAAAGTTCTACTGATTTTACATAATTCCTGATATAACTCCAGCTACCCCAGTTCAAACCATTCACTCTCCACTTGCTTCACATTTCAGCAAGGAGACACCAACACATGCATCCACTGAGAAGGACACACACACTGAGAAGGACAGGTCCCTACTCCTCCACCCTACTACTCCGTGTTCCGTGGCCCATGGCTGACTTGACCTCTCAATAAAGCCCTGTCAGGTATCAGCTTCTTTGAACTTTGCCCCTGGATTTCCTCACCCCAAATCCTCCTGTCATCATAGACTATTTATAGTCAGGAGGTAGATGGATTTCCCATTCTAGTTTGTAACTATTTGCTGAAATCCACTGGCTTTCACCACTCTGCACTAGCTATTAAAATCCCTTTTGTAAGCAGCCTTTCATAATTTTTAATTGAATTCTGTTGCTCAGAAATTTGACCATATTATTTTATTTAAATTCACAAGTTTTTCCTTTGTTTGTCCATTCATTCACTGTTTGTTTTTTACTAATCTTTCCTAGAAAATTTCAACTTTGTTCAAATTATCCACACCCGTTTTTCTTGGTCGAGGTGTCAGAATCCTTACCTGGAGTCAATTTAGGAATTGGTTTCCTCATCTCCAATTTTCAAAAGTGCTTTGCTACTCTGTAATAGTCCTCTGTTGCCATCGTCCCTGTGTTTTCCATGTAGGCTGTTCTAAGTTCTCCCTGTTCAAACCTCCAACACTGTAAGTTTTTCTGTTTCAATTTACAACTTTGCTTCTACTGGAAAAAAAAACTTGTTAAAGCTGCATCCAATAGTACATGTGTGTCTACCTCACCTTCTCTGATCCTCTTGCAGGGAAATCCCTGTCAGCGGTCTCTCACCTAAACTCTGGTTACATTTTATCCTACATGTTCCAAGACAGGTAATTGCCCCACTAATTACCTGTATATGGACATTGTCAACCTTCTCTCCTAAAATATGAATGAGTCTTCATCCACCTGTCTTATAGCACATGCTTTGTACAGTCTTCCCCTATGTAAAACACTGTAGAGAGTAACTATCTTCACTCTGTTTTCATTTCTTCACTTGATATTTTTTTACTAAATCATAGCAATGTTATTATGTCCCCTGGTTCCTTGAATTCGTTAAAACTTCTGTATTTAAATTAATCATCCTTCCTCTCTTCCTTCTTTCCTATGGTACTGGTGGGGATCAATCACAGGGACCTAGGAGGAGACCCGTATCATTCAACCATAGCTCAACTCCTAAGTCTTTTCGTATCATAATATTTTTCACTTCATTGCTAAGGCAGTTGTGCTGAGTTTCCTCATTTTTCAAATGTCTGATCAATTATTTTTGGGAATGTTTTTCTCATTCAGTGTGTCTTATAGGACATTTGTAGATAAACATTTGTAGATTAACATTCAATATAATTATTAATGATCAAATATTATATTATTTTATTCTGATGTATTCATTCCATCCTTTAGTGTTTTCCCTTAAATTTCTGTTTCTCAGATTTCCAGTTTCTTATATTTTATAGTTAGATATTTCCTATTAATACTTTTGTCCTTTAAAGCAAGAATGTCTTTAACATTTTTGTCTTTTCAGTCTTTATGTGTGTGTGTGATGAATTGTTGCAAGATTGTCTGCTAAATAACACATGCTACCCTCTTCAAGGGGAATAGAAAGAAAGTGTATTCACTGGTTGGTTACTTGCACAGGGGACTTGCCCAGATCATGCAGCCTGGATCCTTACTGCTCTTGGACTTTCAAGCACAAAGATTCATGCCCTGGGTGCACACACTTCAGTTAGCAAGGAGCAGAGCTACAGAAGCTATCATTGAGGTTAGTACATTTACGGACTTTCACAGCCACATCCTGCAACTGTTGAAGTATTTTCTGTCCCTGTCCCTGTTTTTGCAGGCATAACTCACTGCCTACCTGCTGGGTTTGAAGGCCTGTTTGGTGCTTCTGTCATGGTGTCAGAAGGGCTCAGTTCTGAGGGCCTGCAAAGATCTGAAGGCTTGTCACAGTATATGCTTTGAGTTTCTGTGTGTGATTGTAGACATTTGTGTGTCATCATATATACGTGGAGGTCAAAAGCAAACTCAATGTTGTGCCTTCTCTCTCTAGTTTGTTTGAAATAGTGTCTCTTCGTCTTGATGATATGTGCTCCAAGCTAGCTTCCAGAGATTATCCTGTCCCTGCCTCCCCCCTCGCTCTAAGAACACTGAAACTAAAGATGACTGCTGCCTTCCTAAGTTTCATATAGAGTGTGAAGATTTGAGCTCATGCTTGAGAGGCATGTTTTATTATGAAACTGTCTCACTAGCCTTAAGAGAGGTTGTTTCAGTTTTCTGTTTTACAAACACAGGTTTGGTTTCTTTCAAACTTCTGACTGCATTCTCAGTCTATCAGAACAATTTTTATGCAAAAATTTGTTTTTAATCTTATAATCTCTCTATCATTAAGGGTTAATTACAAGGATTTCAAAGTTTTTCACATATATGAGGACTATTTTTATTTTTCTAGTATATTCATAATTTCATTTCAAATATGTCCCATTTTCTTTCTATTGCTCATTTTAAATCAATGTGTAGGTTACTTTTTCCTCTGTTGTTTTTTTTTTTAGTATTTTCTCTTTGGAAAGTTTGGTCTTTGACATGCACTTATCTCTCTGTGGATAGAGATGTTTACTCATTTTCATAGCTCTAATAAATATTTCTGAATGAGTGAATCTTTAAAATATTCAACTCCAAAATTTCTGAGAAAAAAATTCCTAGACACAGACAGGTTGACAATACAACATTTTACCTTCGCTCTATTATTTATGCAGCAATTCAAATATATGTTTAATGTTGACTGTACATTCCATGCCATAATACTGAAAATCACTATAATAATTTCTTAAGTATTCAAAATAAGTGGAATGCATGTTTCTGTGTGAATTTAAGGTGGTCAAGTAAATATATCTATTCCAGCACACTAAAAACTTTTAAAATAGCATTGCAGAATAGAGGATGTATACGTATGTGTGTGTATGTGCATCTGTGTCTGTATGTAATATATGTATATATAGTATATAGTATTGCAGAATTAGTCTCTCATGTAGACAGTTGCTTCTTCTATCAACAAGCAAATTGAAATCTTCAATACCCTATGATATCATTTCTCCCTGTTTTTTCTCTTTATTTATTTATTTGCTTTACAGCCTGATCCCAGCCCCCACCCTCCTCTTCTCCCAGTCGTACTCTCATGCACCCCTTTCCCCATTCTTTCCCTCTTCTTCTCAGAGAAAGGAGGCCTTCCAAAGGATATCAACTCACTCTGGCACCTCAAATCACAGTAGGACTATGCACATCCTCTTGCACAGAGGACTGACAAGGCAGTCCAGCTAGGTGAAAGGGGTTCAGAGGCAGGCAACAGAGTCACAGACGGCCCCTAGTCCCATTGTTAGGGAACCCATATGTTGACCAAGCTGCACATCTGCTACATATGTGTAGGGGGTCTAGGTGCAGCCCATGCTTGTTCTTTGGTTGGTGGTCCAGTCTCTGTGAGTTCTCATGGGCCCAGGTTGGTTTACTCTGTAGGTCTTCTTGTAGTGTCCCTGACCCCTCTAATTCTTCCACCTAATTTTCCACAAAACTCCCAAAGTTCAGCTTATTGTTTGGCTGTGGGCCTGCATCTGTTTCCATCAGTTGAGGGATGAAGCCTCTCAGAAGGTAGTTATACTAGGCTCTTGTCTTCAATCATAGCACAGTATCATAAATAGTGACAGGGGTTGGCTCTCTCCCATTGGGTGGGTCTCAAGTTGGGCCAGACATTGGTTTGCCGTTTCCTCAATCTCTACTCCATTTTATTCCCTACACTTCTCACAAGCAAGACAAATTTGGGGTTGAAGGTTTTATGGATGAGTTGGTGTTACTCCACTGGAAGCTTTATTTGTAATGGCCAGAAACTAGAAACAACCTAGATGTCCCTCCAAAGAATGGATAAAGAAAATGTGGTACATTTTCACAATGGAATAGAACTCGGCTTCTAAAAACAAAGACATGATGCAATTTGCAGGCAAATGGATGGAACTAGAAAAGATCATCCTGAGTGAGGTAACCCAAACTCAGAAAGACACACATGGTATGTACTCACTTATTAGTGGAGATTAGCCATAAAATACAAGATAACTATGCTACAATTTATAGACCCAAAGAAGCCAAGAAGGGTCCAAGGGAGGATCTTTGAATCTCACTCAGAAGAGGAAATAAAATAGACCTCTGAAGTAGTTGAAGGAAAGAAACTGGGTGGGAAAGGATGTGGGGTGGGGTAACAGGGGTGGCTAACAGATGTGGGGAGGGGAAGAGAGAAAATGGAAATCAGTGGAGGGGGTCATCTCTGGGACATCAGAGGCTCTAGGAAATCTATGGGGTTGATCCTAGCAGGGGTTAAGGAGTATGAAGTTGCCACCTCCTGTAGCCAGGTGGGTTTTTTTGTTTTGTTTTGTTTTGTTTGTTTGTTTTGGTTTCTTTGGTTTTTTGTTTTTGTTTTTGTTTTCCTAAATAAACATAAAATGAAAATTTGTTATGACTTTAGAAAATTTGTTATGACTTTCACTGCATGGCTCAGAAGTGAAAAGACACTTGGCCTATGAGCTATGAGCTCAGCATTCAATCACTTTTCCAAAAATGTAGTGAAAGGAAAGAGAGCTCACATCATCTGGGGTAATTTTAAAAATCCAGGGTTATGCATGTTAATCCCGATAATACAACAAATACAACTGGCTTTGTATTGTATAAATTTCATAGCTTTAAAAAAATGCATTGCTTCTTTAGTTTGAGAATCACTTTAATAAATAAATTAGAAATTAGTGTCTGGCAAGACAACTGTATTACACGTTTTCACAATTCACACTGCTTTACAGGATCACGGAGTGCACGAAGAAAAATTGTGTGTGCTTATGGGGTAAAGCTGATTTTATTAGTGTAAGGACATCACTAATTTCTACAGAATGTGGGTTGCTAAGGAAAATCCTAATGTCCAGTGAATTTTAACTCACTCAGTAAAGCTTGTTCCTTTCAGAGCTGTCCTTTTAGACTCCATGTATAGAAAAATGTTACCTTGTGGGACTTGATAAAATGCAGATTTAGCAGTTCTGAGGCAGGGGGGTTGGCAATCTAGTGATTCCTAGATGAGGCTATGCTCTGTGTAACAAATCTACAAGGAGAAGGTGCCTTGTGTTGATAGATTTATCACTCTGCAAGTTCCTGTATCATTAGCTTTCCTTTTAGAACTATTTTTATAATATTTCTGCCCAATGGGATCTTTGATAAGAGAAACACCAGAATTGAAAACTGGCATTGGTGAAAATCTCATTGACATCATCTTAACTCTACAAAGTAGAATTTGTGACATAAAATACTTCGAGAGTATTATTAATTACTCCAAAATGAATAGCATTATAATATGAGTATATTAACAAAAGCACAGAACACAGAATTATTTTAAAGAATAAAATGATCAATTTTATAGGATCTAATAATATCTGTGTTATTCATTAATAAATATACAAAATAATAGGTTTTAAATACATTTCAAAACACATGCACTGCTTATATTCAGCCCCTCCCCATTCCCCTCTTTACCTCTATCCATCCTCCATCTACTTCCATGACATATTTGTAAATTCTAGACTGAATATTAGAGAAAACGTAAGCAACCCATCTTACATCTTTTTTAATCTGGATTATTTGGGCCAACTTGGTGACCTTTAGTTTATCCCATTTTCTTGAAAATGGCATAATCTTATTACTTATAATTGAATTAAGCCACACGGCATATATGCGCCACTCTCTTGTCTATTTCTCTGTTAATAGCTATGTTGGCTAACTGCATGTCCCAGCGCTTACGGTATATTGCAATACGTGCTGCAGTACTGCAATAAACATGGATGGGAGAGTAACCACAAGTTACACTGGATCGAGTTCCTTCCAGTATAGACCCAGGAGTTATACAATTGAATCTGATGGTAGTTTCACCTTAACTCCTTGAAGAATGCTTATTTATTATTTATTTGTTTGTTTTTCTGAGTCTTTTTAAATTTTATTTTTAATTTTTTTTTACAATTTATTCACTTTATATCCCAATGGAAGCCCCTCCCTCATCTCTTCCTGATCTCACCCTCCCTTCCTCTATGCCCTCATCCTACTCCCCTAGTCCACTAAAAGGGGAGAGGTTCTTCTCCCCTACTATTTCACCCTGGACTATTAAGTTTCCTCTTGCTCTGTGCACTGGCAAGGACTACCTGCCAGGGGGAAGTGATCAAAGACCAAGCAACCAAGTCCATGTCAGAGAAAGCCCCTGCTCCTCTTACTAGGGAACTCAGATAGAGGCTCTGCTGTCTATGGGCTACATCTGAGCAGAAGGTCTAGGTCATATGCATAGTCCTCTCTATGCATAGTCCTTGGTTGGTGCATCAGTCTCTGTTGTCTCCCTTGAGCCCAGATTTTTTGGCTTGTTGGTCCCCTTGTAGAGCTACTGTCCTCTTCATGTCCTGGGTCCTTCTATCCACCCCCCTTCTTCCATAAGGCTCCCTGTGCTCTACCCAATATTTGGCTGTGATTCTCTGCATCTTCTTAGATCCCCTACTGGGTGGAGTCTTTCAGAGGACATCTATGGTTGGCTCCCTTCCTATTCTCTGTCTTCCACAACTTCCTATGTCTATCCTGTTGGTTCATAGCAGCTTTATTAGTTACAGCCATAATTTGGAAATAACCTAGATGTCTCTCAACTGAAGAATAGATACAGAAATAATGGTAAGTTTATACAGTGGAATACTATTCGGCTATTAAAAACAAGGAAATCATGAAATTTGCAGGCAAATGGTGGGAACTAGAAAAGATCATCCTGAGTGAGCAGAAAGACACACATGGTATATACTCACTTATAAGTGGGTATTAGACATATAATATAGGAAAAACATACTAAAGTCTACAGACCTAAAGAAGCTAAACAAGTAGAGATTATGCTTAATTGAAGAATATCTGTTTTCTAAGAGTGTTAGACAGGAACAAGACACATAAGTTCTATATTCAATTTTCTTCCCTGCGCATGGGAGACCAGTTCCATGGAGGATTTTGCAACTTCAAACAAGCTCCATTATGATCAACAATTGCATATGAGGAAATGAAAAAGATGGGGGAAATGTCTTCTCCTTCATTTTTAATGACCTAGCTCTTCACAAGTGCACAAATTAAATAAGGAGCAATTGTACTGCACAAAGGTCTCTCTTCTGAAGCATGAAAGTTATGAGCTAGTTAGGCTTCTTAAAATGCCACTTTGAAAATTAATTTTTTTTAAATGTTCAATTTTTTTTCAATAAAACAGCTCAACTACAATTCATTACTTACAGCAAAATGCAATGATTAAAAGACTTGCGGGCCGATGAGATGGCTCAGCGTGTGAAGCATTTACTCACAACTGGATTTTCTGAGTGTGGTCTCTGGAACCCATATGATGGAAGGAAAGTTGTCCTTTCACTCTACACATACGCTCTGGCACTTGCCTACCCACAAACGTACGCATCTTAGGCACACACTCAGTAAATAAAATTATATTACAAGAAAACTTGTTATGTTTCTTTAGAAAGGGAAAAGCTACGCATGTATAAAAGTGAACTGTCAAAACCTACAGCCATAAAGTCTCAACAACATGATTGCCTACACATGGATTGAGTAAGAACAACAGTAGGGATGCCGAAGCATACATCAGAAAGCCCAGGAGGCTTCATACTACACAAAGAATAGCCGGCAACTGAGCAATGCCTCTAGAGGGATAAAGAGTCTTCCCTGGGGAGGAGTAGACTATCTGGTTATCAAATACCAAATTCTCATCTCTGAAAATGTAATGACAAGTAACACACAGGATGAGCAAGTAGTAGTTAGGAATATGTGTGTGTGTGTGTGTGTGTGAGTATTGTGTGTGTGTGTGTGTGTGCATGTATGATGTATGTATGTATATAACAACAGTTAGTGAAAAAAGAGTCCATGGATGTGACAGAGAGAAATGAACGGTAAATGGGAATGTTTGGGGGAGGGAGAGATGATGAAATTATACTGTAATCTCAAAAATAAATGAAATAATAAAACAACTGCTTCTTATAGCGGATGTCTGTGGGCAGAGTTGTAGAGAGTCATTATGACCAAGGATGTTTCTTTTTTTTCTTTTTGGCATTGGAGATTACTAAAAGGGCAAAGGAATTATTGAAAAATAGTGTTAAAGGACAAGTTCCTGTCACTCCATAAATTCCACAGCCTAACATCAAGTCAAAGTGAAACATAGCTGCAACCATTGTGTTTATTCTCATTAGTTAAATATGCTGAAAACCACTCACTCATTTTCAGAATAGAATGCTGGGAAGTCGAGTTCAGCCCCAGAGTACAAGGCTGGATGCAGACAAAATGAAAATTTACATTTCTAGCTTCACATAAATGCTTTTCCTGAACAACAACAACAAAAAGAATTCAATATAAAATACTAAGTTAGAGCATCCATCAAAGGAAGCTATTGAAACTGGTGGCGAGAGGAAAATTATAGGAGATACAGATGATGAAAGAGGCAATACAGAGCAGGGATGCCTCAAGAAGGGTGTGGTGTAATGTGCTGACTGTTGACGCCAAACTCGGGAGCGTTTTCTCACTCATCATCTTCACTCATTTCTCATCTCCCCCAACCCCGCACTCATCACTCTCACAACAAGCAGATACTCTGCAGTCTCTGCTTCAGCTCTTTCGATTTCCTCCCTGCGTTTCTCGCTAAGAAGGCGACCTGTTTGTTGGAGCAGGAAGTAGGTCCAGGGTGTGGCCCATGCTCCCACTCTCCTTAATCTATCTGACAAGCAGCTCACTCCCCTTCCTCCACAATCTCACAGCTGGTCACTTCCTTCCCCCACCTCTCACCTGGCAGTTACTCAGGCATGTTTTTATTATTATTATTATTATTATTATTATTATTATTATTATTATTATT
>NW_026585689.1:18010704-18020945 GCF_907164565.1 Psammomys obesus
TTATTATTATTATTATTATTATTATTATTATTATTATTATTATTATTATTATAGTCACAAGAATTTGTCAATAATTCTGTTCCAACACAAGGCTCTGCCAAGTTTATTTTATTAAGCAAATCTTCATTAATATCCCAACTTAATAGAAAGCTTTGACTACTTACCATTCAGTAAAAACTATAAACTTATGAATCTGACATGTGTGTCGTTTCATAATAATAACATTTTTTATATTCAAAACATTATTTTTCTTTTTTTCTTATTATAATTTATTACAATTTATTCAACTTGTATCCCGGCTGTGGCCCCCTTCCTCCTCATCTCCTCCCAATCCTACCCTCCCTCCCTTTCTCTCCCTATGCCCCTCCCTAGTCCACTGATAGGGGAACCTTTTACAGTTCATTTTTTTTCATTATTGTCTGAACACACCCCTGTCTTAGTCCGTCGGACCTTGTCTGCACTGTGCTGTGGCCTTCTCAATTTGAGCCTTTGCTATTCTTGTGGCATTGTGCACGACCTTCTGTTTATTTGAATCCACTAGGTCCTTTCTGGGAGTTCCTTGCATTTATCTTCATTTCCATTTCAAAGTGCATCTTTCATTGTATTTTCTATCCACAAAGCTTAGTAAATAATAATAATAAACAAAGCTGATATACTGTATCTTTTAAAACCCAATTTCTACGTTTTAATGAGGTATACATGTTCTAAAGTGATTAATGAAAACATTTATGCAAATGTAGGTTTTATGTAAAAATTTGAAGATATATATGAATCATTTTCAAATTTATCATTTCACTCTTTATGCCTGGGGAATCACCTGGCAAAAAAATAAGCACATAATTAAAATGCATCACTTAAATGAGTAAATAAGTATATCATTTATGTGAATCATTATGTGAATAGTCACTCATGTACTATACGTCTTTATAAATGTATCATCCTGGTCAGCCTGACTGAAAAATCTTAGCATTTAAGCAAGCATTATCCCAGGTTAAACTGGAAAAAAAAAAAAAAAAAAAAAAAACTTTCTTATGGGAACAATTTGTAAGTACTACTATTTATATTTCTGATAGTACTGATGATTAAATCAGCATTTGGGTGTTTAACTTTAGTTTTCAAAAGATTATGAGGGTGTTCAGAAAAAAAAAATGCTAATTTTAAGGAACATTTAAGAAAATAGTTTTTTTTTTTTCCTCCCTAATTCTGTTAAGAGGCAATAAGTGTCTAGAGTTGCAAGGAGTATACTTTCATGGGGAAAATGCCTATTGTATGGAAGGTTTTATTTGACACATCTGGAGATAGGTGTCTACTGGGTGGGGTGAAATTCCTGATAGCTCCCAGCAGCGAACACTGATTGGCAACATGCCAATGGAACTTTACAGATATTCTTAGGATGACCTGGTGACGAGCGAGTGTTCTTACAGTTGATGTCTGGACAGAATTTTTCTGTTATCACCCCTTTCATACTTTGAAATATTGCAGATTTATCAAAACTCTGAGATGTAGCCACAAAGGAACTTCATATTATTTTTCCTAGAGTCACAGCAAAGGAATCTAAAAATAAAATCCCCTCACTGCTCCTGGGGTGCAAGCACTTCATGTTACTTTGTGATTTGACATCACAAGAAATTCCAGGGGAGGCCTTGCAGGCAGGGAGGAGGCCAAGGTCAAAGACCAGCGGGTTCTGGACCAGTGCTTGACTGGCTTTGATGATCTTGTTTGTTCTATCAAATGGAACAGAGAAAAGGGGCTCAAATGAGCAGAAGAAGCTGCCATTGGATTTAATTCTCTCTCTTTGATTTCCCTCAGCAGCAATGATTAAAGATGCATCTTTCTTCTCTCCCCATGTGTCTCACTGTGGTACTCTCTAGGAGAAAGAAAGAGCAGCTTTTAAAGGAGTCTTTGTCCAACATGGTCTCCTTAACTACAGAAACATATTCCAGGATGAAGTGCCAAGGTGTTTGATGTTGGCTGAACTAGATACCACTTCCCATCAATCAAACGCAGGCCAGTGACTCGGACCCTAATTATGAAAATCAGACCCAATGATATAGAAAGGGGGAAAAATACCCTGCATTAAACTTTCACTTTGAAACTAACTTGCCCCATTCATTTAGAATGAATAAATAAATATAGAAAGGCCGAGTAGAAAAGCCATCACTGAAACTGCTCAACTGAAATGCATGTATTGTGAATGTGTCTCTCCATCTCCCAAGGCTCACAGTGTTCCATAGCTGAATTAACAGCCAGTCACCTAGAAGTTGATAATATGTTAAGGCTCAAGTTTGCAAATCAGCAACCACTGCCACCCCACAATAGGGAATGTGTTTTAAACTTAGGTTTTACACATGGTACAACTGATCCAAATATCAGTTAGTACATCTAATATTATCAGCTTCTGAGGAATAACATGTGTCCCAGCCCATTGGGAGCTCTAATTTGTCCCAATACTCTTTTTAAGAACTGTGTTATCTGGGAGCAACATACTCTTGGCTTATGTCTTATTTCTTAATTATACTACAAAAACGTCAGATCCCAGTAATTTGCTATTACCCAACTACATGTAGGCTTTCTGACTTAAGTGAGCATGTTAAAAATACGAAAATGATATTGGTCTTGGAAAAAGAGATGTTCCTACTCCCTCTTATGATTATATATTTGAGCAGAGAGCATTTAAAGCAAAATGCAAGAACTCAAGGATATAGCAACTTAACTTCTATGCCTTATTATTTGATTAACAAAGTCCATCTTTGTAAATATACTGGAATTCTCGAGTACATGTCTCCCTGAAGAATAGCAAAGGCTGTGAAAGAATGCCACTAGTCTGTGTATTTAGCAAAAGCAGATTTTGTTGCCTTCAACAGGCAGATGACACCACTCTGAATGAACTTTTATGTGTCATTTTCCTTCCAGAATAGCATCTTTAAGTGATAAGATTGAGTTGGCACATCTCATGAGAGTTGTAGGAGAATCCCCCAACAAAACGCTTCCAAAATGAGCAAAGTGCTCTTAGTGAGTTAAGTTAGCTGTTCTAACAATCTACTTAGCATCATTTTCTGACTAGAGTCCTTATTGCAGGGAATCTCTTTGGCAAGCTGTCCTACCCACACTGATGAAATCATTTTCAGGAGAGTTCTAACTGTGTCGTTTACATTTGAGGAAAACAAATCTTATTATCCTGTATATTTCTTTCAGAATAAAAAACTAAAATCCTATTTGAAAATTAAACATTGTCAGAGACTGAGGTGCTCTCAGTGTACCTCTTCAAATAGTTTTCCCACCTCATAACCTTCACTTCCACCCCATTCCAACATTTTCCAACATTTGTGCTTTCCAACATTTGTTCTTACTTTTGCCTGAATTATTTTGTTCATTAGTTTTTAACATTTTATTTTCACTAAAGATTCAGTTCCAAGCCAGGCATGGAATCCCAGTACTCAGGGAGGCAGAGGCAAGAGGATCGCTGTGAGTTTGAGGCTAGCCGAGCTACAAATTGAGTCCAGGACAGCCAAGGCTACACAGAGAAACCCTGTCTTGAAAAAACAAACAAACAAGTAAAGAACCAACCAACCAAAGGAAAAAAAAAAAAAAAAAAAAAAAACAACTTACAGTTCCATTTTTTCCTGGATTCTGAGACTCTTGCCTGAATCACTTTGTTCCATCTTCTCCTGGATCCTTAGGCTCTTACCTTAATCTGAGTGTGCTACCAAGATTCCAGATAGTATATTTGATACTCTGGTGAGAAAATAATTTCAAGTAGCCTTATTTTAACTGTGTAGTACAAGCTCTTTGTTGAGAGGCTAGATAGCAACAGGTTCTCAGAAAGCCTACTGTCTCCGCTTCGTTTCTTTTTGGTGTATTAGAAGCACTGACAAGGCAAATTGAGATAGAAAGGTTTTGTTTAGCTCATGATTCCCGTTTCCAGGGCATCCAGGCATGGAATTCACAGTGGCAGAGCCTGTGGGAGCTGATCCCTTATACAGTCCATTGAAGATTGTATGCAAGGTAGGGCTCACTCACTCTCTGCATTTATCCAACCCAGGATTTCTACCCATGGGAAGAGTCCTACCCACATCAAGATGGTTCTTTTTCAGTTAATATAATCGATAAAATTTCGGTGGCATGCCCAGCCAGGAGGTCCAACTCCCAGATAATTTTAGATTCTGTAAAACTGACAATTAACACTATCATAGTTACAAACAGTCTGCATAGTCAAGGATGACTTCCTGAAAAAAAAAAAGTGGACCTAGAGCAATAACTAGAAGACAAGTATAGAGAAGAAAAAACATTGTTTTCCAAGTGAAAGAAACAGTATGCTCTTCTGGGTCCAGATTTCTTTTCTTACTGCTTAAGAATTATCTCCTTCCTGTCTGGACTCCTTCTGTGCCTCCTTGTTGCTACTTTAGTTAGCATGCTATTAGCTTTGGAACATAATTACTTTCTACTCAGGTACGTGGATCTTTTGGATCCTCTCCACTTAGCCCATTGGATGCCTTTGTGCCTTCATGTAGTATGCATATTATACAAATATCCAGTAAGCTTTATTAAACTTGTCCATGCTTGTCACAAAGTTGCATTCAATAATCCTTCCTCTTATTTCCAATTTATAACCAGATGAAACTATTTCATGCAACCATTTCAGTGAAAGTTGAATTGTGCCATTAATGTTTCTGGCTCCTTTAAACCACTAATACCTACATCTTTAAGCTCTTTGAAAAAATGTTTTAAAAGGTCTTCTCTGTTGATAATGAGATATAATAACAAAACAATTGTTTGGGAACAATTTAGGGCTAATTTTTCTTTTCCTATTTAGGGATTTCCTACATTCCATGTACCACTATATCAATACATGACATGATATCATCAATCTCCCTCTTCCCTTCCCTCACACATGCCATTGCTGGCACAACTACCATTACACTATCACCAGAAACTGCAAAACTAATAAAGAAGATATTACAAAAGCTTAGAGGGTTTTATTCTAAAGGCAAGGAGGACAGGGATACTAACAACCACACCTAAGTCATACACCATTAAAAAATAAAACCAGTTTCCAAGATCAAATGTGATTTTCCTCAAGGCCTTTGTATTTTTCTTACAGCTCAAAGTGCAGTTATCATGTTTTCAGGCTTTCTGTTTATGTCTCACTATTACCATATCAAAATATATTCAATCCTTCTTTCTTTAGACTATAACTCCTCATGACACCCACACTATAGAAGGAAGAGAGCACATGTTCTTCGTGTTCTCCAACTTCACAATAAAGCTGTTGTATAGGAAAGGAGGAAAATTACCAATCAATGTGGATTCCAAAATAGTGAAAGAGACATAGCACTAGATATGAATCTAAAAATAAGTATACAGATATGGATATACTAGTACAAAATATAGTATTTCTGAGAATAGGGTGTGCCACGAAAGGCCCAGAGCATCATCTGTATCAGAACCTATTAGCCTTTAGATGCAAAGTATATCATCCCTGGAGTATGAACACCTCTAGCAAGATCCTTTCTCTTGAAGGAAGAAACCAGTACAGTCTAGATGCCTCCCTTTCTGCTGTTTAAGTTAAATGCCAATGTTCTGGAAAGTAAAGATGAAATGTCAAATAATATCAACATTCATCTGTCATTAATTAAATGAATCTAATGATGTAATGGTTATAAAAATGCAATTGGGGGCTACAGAAATAGCTCAGCAATTAAGAGCACTGGCTGCTCTTTCAGAGGACCTACTTTGGGTTTCCAACGTCTGGCCTCTAATGGTACCAAGCATGCAAGTACTGGCCATATATAGATGCAGGCATTCAAAAATAAACATGAAAATTTAAAACATATTTAAGATTTGTACATAGCCAATATTCTACAATTTCCTAAAGCTGGCTAAGCTCACGTGAACTTCTGATAAGGTAAATAAGATCCCAAATCATAGTTTTTATTATTTCAGGTAAAAATATTTTATGAAGTAAGAATTTTCTATGATTTATTTTCTAAATAGATGAGATGCTAAATTTTAGTCATAAATATTATGACAATTGAACTACATTCAATTATCACTGAAATGCACAGTTAGTAGAATTATAGACTATTTGGCTGCTTTTATGTATTTTCATTTATATTTGTTTATACTTTTTTATCAACAGTTAAAGCAAAGGGCTAATTATTTTTATCCACATTTTCCAGATTTTTGTTGATTTTTTTCTCCTGTTCCCCTTCCCATCCTTTATCCCCACTTATTTCATATCAGGATATATTTTATTATTTTCTTTTTCTCCCTTCCTGATCATTGCTTATGAATATGTTTGTCCCTTTAATTGTCACCATTTTAGTTTCCTGCCTATACCCCCGACTCCTCCAACACACATGTTAAAATCTCCATAGACAAGATGCACATTAGGTAAAGGCACTTGCTACCAAGCCTGAGACCTGAGCTTGATGCCTGAAACACCCAGGGATGAAGAAGAGAACCAAGTATAATAAGTTATCCTCTGAGCTCCATGAGCATAAGTTCTTACCACTCCCTACTCTAGACAATGAAAATTAAAAACAAAGGTAAAATCTAGGATCTATAATGAAGAGAAGAAATTGTTCAATATTCTTTTTCACTCTTTTTACATGTGTTTCATTATTAGTTACATGAGAGTGTGTGTGAGCAAGTGTGTGTGTGTGTGTGTGTGTGTGTGTGTGTGTGTGTGTGCCGTATACATATGTGTATGGCAGCTTTCAGGAGTTGTACCATACATTTCATCATGTGTGTTCTGGGCATTGAATCCAAGTCATTAAACTTGGTAGTGAGCATCTTTACACACTGAACCCATTCACATTCAAGGAACAGCTTTTATTGATATGTTTTTGAGGAGAGGAGGGTGAGTTAGTGATTCCATGGACCCTCTTAGACAAATTATTCCACAGCAGAGTCACAGGTATTTGAATACCACAATGAATCACTGTGGAGCAGAGAATCTCTTGTCCCCTAGATCCCGCATGGGGACTACCGCCTTCTGACAGTGTCGTGTTACTTAAACTATAATCAGTCTGTAAAACTGAAATACCACTGATAGTTACCTCTTCAGCTGAAACTTTCATCTGAGCCAAGCATTGCTTCAAAGGAAAGCATGAAGTGATATTTAAGCATGACATGATGTTAAAAACACCATGTTAATGGTCATGATTATTAGAACATTACTGATAAGGAGCCATCCTTGCCAGGAAATTAATGGAATACAATCAGATACTACGTGACACGCCCCACTGAGTTTATATGATGCTCATAGTTTCTGTGCTTCATACTCTTGTTCATGAAGACACTATACACTCAGTAAACGGCAGAGAAGTTATAATAATTGTATTTATTTTTAAAATTTTAGTTGTTTCATGTATTTATTTATTTTACATCCCGATAGTATCCCCCTTCTTTTTCTCCTCCCAGTCCTATCCTCCCTCCCTCTTCCCCTATCCTCCCCTCCCCTATCCCTCAGATAAGTTTCATCAGGACTGAGCATGTCCTCTTCCCCTGTGACCTGGCAGGGCAGCCCCCCACCCCCGGCCCCGGAGGGAGTGATCAGGAAGCTTGCAACAGAGTTTGTGTCAGAGACACTCCCAGTCCAGTAACTAGGGTACCTACATGAAGCCTGAGCTGCCCATCTGCTACATCTCTGTAGGGGTTCTAGGTCCAGTCCATGCATGGCCCTTGCTTGGTGCTTCAGTCTCTACAAACTCCACTGGGCCCCAGTTAGTTGGTTCTGCTGGTCTCCTTGTGAAGCTTCTGGTACCTCCAGGTCCTTCTATCCTTCCTCTCACTTTTCCACAAGACTCACTATGCTTCACCCAATGTCTAGTTATAAATCTAAGCATCTGTTTTGATCCGCTACTGGTGGAGCCTATCAAAAGACAGATATGTTAGGATCCTATCTTGTTTCCTTCTTTTCACTCACTTCTATTCACTCACTTCTAGTTCCTTCTATTTCCCCTTTTGAGTGAGATTTAAGAATTCTCTCTTGGTCCTCCTTGTTACTTACCCCCTTTGGGTCTATGAATTTTAGTTTGTGTATACTGTAAAATATGGCTAAAATCTGCTCACAGGTGAGTAAATACCATATATGTCTTTCTGCTTCTGGGATACATCACTCAGGATGATCTTTTCTAGTTCCTGCCATTTGCCTGCAAATTTAATGATTTCCTTGTTTTTAATTGCTGAGTAGTATTCCATTGTGTAAATGTACCACAATTTCTGTATCCAGTCCTTCGTTGATGGACAACTGGGTTATTTCCAGATTCTGGCTAGTACAAATAAAGCTTCTATGAATGTGGTTGAGCAAATGTCCTTGTTGTATGGTTTAGCATCTTTCAAGCTATAGTCCAGGAGTACTATAGCTGTGTCTTAATATAGAGCTATTCCCAGTTTTCTGAGAATGTGCCAGATTAATTTTCAAAATGGTTGTACACATTTACACTCCCACTGACAATGGAGGAGTGTTCCCCCTTTATCCACATTCTCACCAGCATGTAGTGTCACTTGAGTTTTTGATCTTAGCCATTTTGATGGTGTAAGATGGAATCTCAGAGTCATTTTGATTTGTATTTCCCTAATGTCTAAGGTCATTGAGCATTTCTTTAAGTGCTTCCCTACAATTCAATATTCCTCTGTCGAGAATTCTCTGTTTAGCTCTGTACCCTTTTTTATTAGACTGTTTAGTTTGTTTGTGTTTAATTTCTTGAGTTTTTCACATGTAGACACCAATATAACAATTTTTAAATGCCTAAAAACAGTTTAATCAATTTCCAAACCCATAGGACTAACTACACATATTCTAGACTCACAGATTTTCTTTAAAAAGTCATTTGTTGGGGGCGGAGCCAAGATGGCGACTAGCACACACAGTATCCGAGCTGTGGAAGAGATAAAGTTCTGAGTTGATGAGTGGAAGAACTTCTGAAGCCAGGGAAACAACGGAGAGACTTTCTAAACAACAGGGAACATCGCAGGAGGTGAAAACCTTGGTCTCGGGTCACCCAGGGACTTGTTTGGCGAAGGTGAGAAACGATCCTTTGATCTCTCGGCACTCCCCTCCCCCTGACCTCCCTCCTCCTCAGGCACACCGAACTCCCCTTTCTCAGCTCAGACCTAACTGCCTGGGGGATGCAGCCACTGAGGCTGTGCCCCAAGCCCTTTATTGGCAAAGGCCAGCAGTACTGTGTCTCGCAGCCCCAGAGCGGCTGCACCATCCTCCCAGGGCCCGAGTCTGCTAGACGCCATACTAGCTCCACAGGAGCGCCATCACTGACGGTCTGGCCCGCCCAATCCCACAGTGACAGAGAATACGCTATATACTCACCAAAACCAGACAGAAACGCCATACAAGCTAGACACACCAGGCGCTGGGCCTCTGAAGCTTGGAGAGCACAGTGAAGATACCCCAGGACTTCCCAGAAAGCATCTGGACTAGCAACCCAGTCTCCAGTTACAGCGGGACTTTCTAACCTGGCGGCGGAGCAGCACTGAGCTGGCGGGGCACATCAGCCCTCCAGTTTAAGACTAACCAGGGCCAAACCAGAGAACAGAAAGGCTGGTTACCCCGATTCCTACTGACGTGACCACCCTGAAATCTCCAGCTGCAGAAAGACCTCATAACCTGGCAGTGACAGCAGCACGGAACTGGCGGAGCACATCAAAGAAGCAGGGCCAAACCAGAGAACAGAGAGCCCAGATACCCCGATCTCTGCCAAGTGACCTGCCTGTAAGTGAGTGCACCCTTGAGAATCTGCAGCTCCCCTGATCCGGGGTCCTTCTAAAACAGAAGCCAGGCATCGAACCCCCTCCCACCCATATACCCATTTTGGGAAACAGAGGGGCACTTGGAACACTGAAGTTCCTGCTCTGTGGGTCTAATTGAGGACTTAAGGCAGTTAATGCCAGAAATTGCGCTGCGATCATCACTAGCGCCTGTGACATATACATTGCAGAGCCCCTCCCACACACTCAAGGGTTCAACATTAGCCATCACTCTGTCCCTCAAGACACATGCCCACGCCCACTTACACACACACACACGCACACACACACACACACATGCACGCACGCTTGTATTTGCCTCTGTTTGCGCCTGCGTACTTTCCTCCCACAGGTACAGCTAGTCCTCAGCACATGCTAAGGACATGGGACCTCTCTCAACTTCCTGAAGAATTCTCCAGACTCGAGAGAGAGACAGTACCAGTCTGATCGGCAGAATCCAAAAACAAACAGGG
>NW_026585689.1:18020955-18085679 GCF_907164565.1 Psammomys obesus
AAAGAGATGTCCATAAATATACAAGAGGCCTACAGAACACCAAATAGACTAGACCAGAAAAGAAACACATCACGTCACATCATAGTCAAAACACTAAATCTACAGAACAAAGAAAAGATATTAAAAGCAGCAAGGGAAAAAGGCCAAGTAACATATGAAGGTAGACCTATCAGAATCACACCAGACTTCTCATCAGAAACTATGAAAGCCAGAAGGGCCTGGGAAAGCATCATGGAGACTCTAAGAGATCACAAATGTCAACCGAGACTACTATACCCTGCAAAGCTTTCAATCAACATAGATGGAAAAAACAAAATATTCCATGACAAAACTAAATTTACACAATATCTATACAGCAAACCAACCCTACAGAAGATACTAGAAGGAAAACTCCAATCCAACGAAAACGAATTCACCCAAGAAAACAGGGCATACAGATAATATCCCAACAAAAATGAAAAGAAAACAAGCAATGAAAAAGGGTAAGATCATCGACTCCATTACAAAAGGAACTAACATGCATTGGTCAATATTATCTATCAATATTAATGGACTCAACTCACCAATAAAAAGACACAGGCTAACAGAATGGTTATGGAAACAGGACCCAACATTCTGTTGCAACCAAGAAACACACCTATGCAACAAAGATAAACACTACCTCAGAGTAAAGGGCTGGAAAAATGTTTTTCAAGCAAATGGTTCCAGAAAACAAGCTGGAGTAGCCATCCTAATATCTAATAAAATAGACTTTCATCCGAAATTAATCAAAAAAGATAAGGACAGCCACTATATTCTCATCAAAGGAAAAATCCAACAAGAGGACATCACAATTTTGAATATCTATGCCCCAAATACAAGAGCACCTGCATTCGTAAATGAAACAATATTAAAGCTTAAATCATACATTGATCCTAATACCTTAATAGTGGGAGACTTCAACACCCCACTCTCATCAAGGGACAGATCAACCAGACAGACACCAAATAGGGAAATAAAAGCACTCACAGAATCCCTAAATCAAATGGACCTAATAGACGTCTACAGATCTTTTCACCCAAACTCAAAAGAGTACACCTTCTTTTCAGCACCACATGGAACCTTCTCCAAAATAGACCATATAGTTGGTCACAAAGCAAGCCTCAACAGATACAAAAGGATTGAAATAATCCCTTGTATACTATCTGACCACCATGGACTAAAGCTGGACATCAACAACAACAGAAGCAACAAAAAGCCGACACGCACATGGAAACTGAACAACTTACTACTCAATGACAGCTGGGTCAAGGAAGAAATAAAGAAAGAAATTAAAGACTTTCTGGAATTCAATGAAAATGAAGGCACAACATACCCAAATTTATGGGACACATTGAAAGCAGTGCTCAGAGGAAAATTTATAGCACTAAGTGCCTACAAGAAGAAATCCGTAACATCACATACAAACAACTTAATGGCCCAACTGAAAACCCTAGGAAAAAAAGAATCAAATACACCCAAGAGGAGCACACGGCTGGAAATAATCAAACTAAGGGCAGAAATGAATCAATTAGAAACAAATAAAACTATTCAAAGAATCAATGAAACAAAAAGCTGGTTCTTTGAGAAAATCAACAAGATAGACAAACCCTTAGCCAAACTAACTAAAAAGCAGAGAGAATCTATCCAAATCAGCAAAATCAGAAAGGAAAATGGGGACATAACTACAGACACTGAGGAAATCCAAACGTTTATTAGGTCATACTACAAAAGCCTATATGGCACAAAATTTGAAAATCTAAATGAAATGGATAACTTTCTTGACAGATTCCATCTACCAAAATTAAGTCAAGATCAGGTAGAAAGACTGAATAGCCCTATATCTCCCAAGGAAATTGAAGCAGTCATTAACAGTCTCCCCTCCAAAAAAAGCCCTGGACCAGATGGCTTCAGCGCAGAATTCTACAAGACCTTCAAAGAAGTGCTAACACCAATTCTCCTCAAACTATTCCACAAAATAGAAATAGAAGGAACACTACCAAACTCATTCTATGAAGCCATAGTCACCTTGATAGCTAAACCACACAAAGATCCAACAAAAAAGAGAACTTCAGACCTATCTCTCTTATGAACATTGATGCAAAATACTCAATAAAATACTTGCAAACCGAATCCAAGAATACATCAAAGATATCATCCACCATGACCAAGTGGGCTTCATCCCAGGAATGCAAGGGTGGTTCAACATACGGAAATCCATCAATGTAATCCACCACATAAACAAAATGAAGGAGAAAAACCACATGATCATCTCCTTAGATGCTGAAAAAGCATTTGACAAAGTCCAACACCCGTTCATGTTTAAAGTCTTGTAGAGATCAGGGATACAAGGTAAATATCTAAACATAGTAAAGGCAATATACAGCAAGCCTATAGCCAACATCAAACTCAATGGAGAGAAACTTAAATCAATCCCACTGAAATCAGAGACAAGACAAGGCTGCCCACTCTCTCCATATCTATTCAACATTGTACTTGAAGTCCTAGCCAGAGCAATAAGACAACTAAAGGAGATCAAGGGGATACAAATTGGAAAGGAAGAGGTCAAAGTGTCACTATTTGCAGATGATATGATAGTATACATGAGCGACCCGAAAGATTCAACCAGAGAACTTCTTCAGCTGATAAACACCTTCAGCAAAGTGGCAGGATACAAAATCAACTCAAAAAAAATCAGAAGCCCTCTTGTATACCAAAGACAAAAAGGCTGAGAAAGAAATTAGGGAAACAACACCCTTCACAATAGCCACTAATAACATAAAGTACCTTGGTGTGACTCTAACCAAGCAAGTGAAAGACCTGTTTGAGAAAAACTTCAAGTCTCTGAAGAAAGAAATTGAAGAAGATCTCAGAAGATGGAAAGATCTCCCGTGCTCATGGATTGGTAGGATTAACATTGTGAAAATGGCCATCCTGCCAAAAGCAATCTACAGATTCAATGCAATTCCCATCAAAATACCAACTCAATTCTTTACAGACCTTGAAAAAAGATTCTCAGCTTCATATGGAGAAACAAAAAACCCAGAATCTCCAAAACAATCCTGTACAACAACAGATCATCTGGAGGTATCTCCATTCCCGATCTCAAGCTGTACTACAGGACAACAGTAATAAAAACTGCATGGTATTGGCATAAAAACAGAAAGGAGGATCAATGGAACCGCATAGCAGACCCAGAAATAAACCCACACACCTATGAATACTCAATATTTGACAAAGAAGCCAAATCCATTCAATGGAAAAAAGACAGCATCTTCAACAAATGGTGCTGGACCAACTGGATGTCTACATGCAGAAAAATGAAAATAGATCCATATTTATCACCCTGCACAAAACTAAAGTCCAAGTGGATCAAGGACCTCAACATAAAACCAGATACTCTAAATCAGTTGGAAAAAAAAGTGGGAAACAGCCTAGAACTCATTGGCACAGGAGACAACTTCCTGAACAGAACACCAACAGCACAGGCTCTAAGAGCAACAATCAATAAATTGGACCTTATGAAACTGAAAAGCTTCTGTAAAGCAAAAGACACTGTCATCAAAACAAATAGACAGCCTACAGATTGGGAAAGAATCTTCACCAACCCTTTATCTGCCAGAGGGCTAATATTCAGTATATATAAAGAACTAAAGAAGCAGAAAAGCAACAAACCAAGTAATCCACTTAAAAAATGGGGAACAGAGCTAAACAGAGAATTCTCGAAAGAGGAACATCGAATGGCAGAGAAACACTTAAAGAAATGCTCAACCTCATTAGCCATTAGGGAAATGCAAATCAAAACAACCCTGAGATTTCACCTTACACCCATCAGAATGGCCAAGATGAAAAACTCAAGTGATAGCACATGCTGGAGAGGTTGTGGAGAAAAGGGAACCCTCCTCCATTGCTGGTGGGAATGTAAACTGGTTCAACCACTTTGGAAGTCAATCTGGCACTTTCTCAGACAACTAGGAGTAGTGCTACCTCAAGACCCAGCTATACCACTCCTAGGTATATACCCAAAATTTGCTCAAGTACACAACAAGGACATTTGTTCAACCATGTTCGTAGCAGCTTTATTTGTAATAGCCAGAACTTGGAAACAACCCAGATGTCCATCAACGGAGGAATGGATACAGAAATTGTGGCATTTTTACACAATGGAATACTACTCAGCAATCAAAAAGGAGGAAATCATGAAATTTGCATGCAAGTGGTGGGATCTAGAAAAGATCATTCTCAGTGAAGTATCCCAGAAGGAGAAAAACAAACTTGGTATATACTCGCTTATATAGACCTACAAGATATGAGAAACATAATGAAATCTACACACCTAAAGAAGATAATCAAGAAAGTGGACACAGGTGAAGGTGATTAATCCTCATTGAGAAAGACAAATGTGATGTGCATTGAACGTATGACAGGAGTCTACCACAAAAGGCATCTGAAAGATTCTACCTAGCAGTGTTTCAAAGCAGACACTAAGACTCATAACCAAACCCTAAGCAGAATGCAGGGAATCATATGAAAGAAGGGAAGTTAGTATGATATGGAAAGGATAGGAGCTCTACAAGGACCAAATATATCTGGGCATAGGGTCTTTTGTGAGACTGACACTCAACCAAGGGCCATCTATGGATATAACCTAGAACTTCGGCTCGGATGTGGCCCGTGGTAGCTCAGTAACCAAGTAGTTTTCCAAAGTAAGGGGAACACAGACTATTTCTAACAGGATCTCAAGGGCAGGCTGTTTGACACCGCCCCCCAGGGGAGGAGCAGTCTGTTAGGCTACAGAGGAGGACTTTGCAGCCAGCCCTCAAGGTACCTGATAAAACAGGGTCAAATGCAAGGGGAGGAGGTCCTCCCCTATCAGTAGACTTGGAAAGGGGCAGGGAGGAGACCAGGGAGGGAGTGTGGGGTTGGGGAGGGAATGAGGGAGCGGGATACAGCTGGGACACAGAGTTAACAAAATGTAACTAAAAAGAAAAATAAAATTAAAAAAAAATAAAAAGTCATTTGTTTTAAAGTGCACCTTAAATGTAAATAGTAAATACTTAGTAACACATTTATTTCTTTAAACAATCTTCTAACTGTTATTAAAATTTTCAGTTTTTATAGTAATCTCTAGCCATACTTTCTTAGAGTAATACTATTTTAGAGGCATAGTTTTAGAAACATGTCTTGTTAGTAATAGCTAAGGCAATGGATCCATCTTTGTTGTAACTCTGTTACTGAAAGTGTTTCTTAATTTCTGATGTATTCCCACCTCTATAATCTCATGTTTTTAATAATCTAATATTCTCATTATTTTCTTAGTCTTTTAACTCATTTTTATGGCTAAGAAAGTAGAAAACCTTGGATTATTATTTTATGAAATATTAACAGCTACATTGCATTTAGAATATGCAGGAGTGTGCTATCATCCTGTTCTTCTAGTTAAATATAAAAAACTCAGGAGACAAACAGATCACAAATCCAGGAAGTGTTTGTAGGTAAAGCAGAAAACCTTTCACTTGGTGTTTATGTTTATAATTGACATTGATTCATTGACACAAAATATTGACCACAAATAATTTGAGTCAAAATTCTGTAACTGTTTACTTTTATTTTAAAAGTTATCAATGTGGTAAATTTTTAGAAACCACATGATCATCTCATTAGATGCAGAAAAAACATTTCACAAAATTCAAAGTTTCTTCATTATGAAAGTTTTGGAGAGAATAGGGATGTAAGGTACATACCTCAACACAATAAAGGCAATCTACAGTAAACCAAGAGAGAACATTATTCTAAATGGGGAACACTCAAAACATTTACACTAAAATTAAGAGTAAGACAAAGATTCCACTTTCTCCGTACTTGTTCAATATAGTGCCTGAAGTCTTAGCTAGAACTATGAAACAACTGAAGGAGATCAAGGGGATAAAAGGAGGAGAGAAGGAAGCCAAAATATCTTTATTTGCAGATTATATGTTATATGCACAAAAGACCCTAAAGAGTCCACCTGGAAACTTCTACATTTAATAAACACGTTTATCAAAGTAACAGGATACAAAATAACTACAAAATAACAGTAGTCTTCTCACATATTCAAATGATAAAGACACAAAGAAAGAAATCATGGAAACAGTACCTTTCACAATAGCCTCCAAAAATATTGTGGCATAACTCTAAACACTCAAGCAAAAGACCTATACAATATATTCTTTAAAACTTTGAAGTAATATATTGAAGATGTCAGAAGCTGGAAAAACCTCTCATGCTTGTGATTGGTAGGATAAACATTGTGAAAATGGCCACCTTACCAAAAGCAATTTATAGATTCAAAACAGTCGCTACCAAAATTTTAATAGAATTCTTATCAGAAACTGATAAGTAATCAACTTCCTATGAACACATACATATTAATACTCACACATATATAAAACAAGGATATTGACACAAAAACAGATATGTTGTTTAATGGAATAAAATTGAAGACCCAGACATGCACCTACAGATACTTGAAATTTTACAAAGAAGCCAAAAATCTACACTGAAGACAAGATAACATATTCAACAAATAATACTGCACATGGTTTTATATTCAACAAATTGGACAGCTGCATACAGAGGAATGAAAATAGTTTAAAACTTCATATGAGGCAATATTATGGTAACTGGTTTTTAGATCAACTTAGTATTAAACAAGAGATATAATATCAACAAAAACAATAACTTGGTGTTGTATATTTCTCATTAATAGGGCTTTCTGACTCATGCTTGATGCCATGTTTATCAAGAACTCTGCCTAGTGCTTTTCTACCTCAATTCATTTAACCCTTTTGAGAAATTTTGTGAAGAATTACAGTTCCCATCACAGAAATCTGATATACAAGCTCTAGGTTAATTTTTAATGATCAGCAAATGTTCTTAGTATACAAAAATAATTATGCAAAGTATTTAAAATAATTAGTTACACCATTAGTGAATGCAAATCATGGCATGCTACTACATGCCTGATTTAATGTTCTTAATACTTCCTCTCAATTGACTATACCATAATTAGATGTTTTTTAATATTTCCTTCATGCATAAGTTCTATATTCAAATGTCAACTGACATATGTTTACTTACAGTCTTTTTTAAATCTGCAGCATTCATAATTTACACTCTCAGTAGGCATTTCTAGACATTTATGTCTGCAACAAACAATTTAACAATGTGATTCATAAATATATTTTCAGAAGGAAGATATAACTGAAGATCTATTAGATGAAAATATCCTGTCAATTATGGGAGTGGTGATGATTATGATAACATTTTTATTTTTGTTACTGAAGCTGTTTTTCTGATTATTGTGACTGATGGGAACAAGTTTTTGGTCTCATTTTGTGTTTGGTTCTAGTTACTCGGTATCTCTAGGAGTAACTTTCTGTTCTGTCTAGTTAAGAAAAAGATGTATCTCAGACACCACCTTCTTTTCATGCAGTTGACTCTGCAGAACTTGGCAGAATCAGAGCACACTTTGCCAGAGGTACAGGCCATTATGTGAACGATAAGAGGATAAACTGACCAGCAGTGTCTCTACAGAGCCCATTCTCACAATTTAAGAAACTTGCCTATATTTCTTCCTATATTGTTCAGTTCAGATCAGTTACACAGTGTTTCTTTCATTAAAATTTCAATCTACTCATGAGTGACCCAAAAAATTCTACCCAAGAACTCTTTCAGCTGATAAACACCTTCAGCAAAGTGGATGAATACAAAATTGACTAAAAAAATAAAAATCACTAGCCCTCCTGAATACAAAAGGCAAAAGGGCTGAGAAAGAAATTAGGGAAACAGCACCCTTTACAATAGCCAGAAATAACATAAAGTACCTTGGTGTATTCTAACCAAGGAAATTAAAGACCTTTAAGAAAAAAATCATCAAGTCTCTGAATAAAGAAATTGAAGAAAATATCAGAAGATGAAAAGATCTCCCATGCTTATGGATTGGTAGGATTAAAATAGTGAAAATGGCCATCCTGCCAAAAGCAATCTACAGATTCAACACAATTCCCATCAAAATACAAACATAATTCTTTACAGACCTTGAAAGAAAAATTATAAACTACATGTAGAGAAACAAAAAACCCAGAATTTCCAAAACAATTCTGTACAACAGATCATCTGGAGGTATCTCCATCCCTGATCTCAAGCTGTATTACAGAGCAATAGTAGTAAAAACTTCATGGTACTAGCATGGAAACAGAATGATGGTTCAATGTAATCAAATAGATGACCCAGAAATAAACCCACACACCTATGGATACCTGATTTTTGACAAAGAAGACAAAACTATTCAATGGAAAAAAAGACAGCATCTTAAACAAATGGTGCTGGTCTAACTGGATGTCTACATGCAGAAAAATGAAAATAGATCCATATTTATCACCCGGCACAAAACTAAAATCCAAGTGGATCAAAGACATCAATTTAAACCAGATACTCTAAATCAGTTAGAAGAAAAAGTGGGGAGGACACTAGACTCATTGGCACAAGAGACAATGTCCTGAACAGAACACCAACAGTACAGGCTCTAAGATCAACAATCAATAAATGGGACCTCATGAAACTGAAAAGCTTCTGTAAAGCAAAGGAAACTGTCATCAGAATAAAACTACAGCCTACAGATTGGGAAAGGATCTTCACCAAGCCTATATCTGACAGAGGGCTAATATCCAGAATATATAAAGATCTCAAGAAGCTAAAAAGCAATAAATCAAGCAATCCAATTAAAAAAATGGGGTACAAAGCTAAACAGAGAATTATCTGTAGAGGAATATAGAATGGCAGAGAAACACTGAAAGAAATGCTCAATGTCCTTAGCCATCAGAGAGATGCAAGTCAAAATGACCTTACACCCATCAGAATGACTAAAATAAAAATCTAAAATGATAACACATGCTGGAGAGGTTGTGGAGAAAGGGGCACCCTTCTCCATTGATGCTGGGAATGTAAACTTGTACAACCACTTTGGAAATCAATCTGGTGCTTTCTCAGACAATTAAGAATAGTGCTTCCTCAAGATCCAGCTATACCACTCCTAGGCATATATCCAAAGTATGCTCAAGTACAAAACAAGGAAATTTACTCAACCATGTTTGTAGCAGCTTTATTCATAATAGCCAGAGAATAGATACAGAAATTGTGATACTTTTACACAATGGAATACTACTCAGCAATTCAAAACAAGGAAATCATGAAATTTGCAGGGAAATGGTGGGACCTGGAAAGGATCATCCTGAGTGAGTTGTCCCAGAAGCAAAAAGACACGCATGGTATATACTCACTCACATAAACATACAACATAGAATAAACCCACTAAAATCTGTACATCTAAAAAACTAAGCAAAAGAGAGGACCCTAACTAAAATGTACAATCCCCATCCTGAAAGGCAGAGAAGTTTATTAATTTGACTTGATTTGTAGAAATTTCTCCTTGCTAAGATATGAGCTTGCTTTAATTTTGCTGTGTTGGGAGTCTTTAACTGAAGTCATCTATGTTTCCTGCCTTTTTATGCGTAAGCAAGTTGTCAAGCCTTCCAGAGGGCCATTGTTCTACACTCGTCCTCTGGATCTGGCATGCTTTGACAATCATTTGAAAGGATGGTGTGATCATAAAATGTTCCTCTTCTTTAGAGGAACTTAAAAACTAGACAGAGGTAAAATATTTTTGCTAATTATTGCTATTTTTCTGCTTGACATAATTTCTAGAATTTTGTTTCTTTTTAAAAGAACTGTTAGACTAAGAGCACCATCTGGAGAGCTACGTGAAACAGAGCTAAAGTGCTGAGATGTGAAATTGTGGCTTTGGGTAGTGTAGCCCTAATCACTAGTGCTCAACTACAATGAGTAAAATTTATAATTGCATTCCTGAGCCTCAGTATGAAGTATGACCTCAGTATGAAGTATGACCAGAAAACTATTGTAAGGAAAGAAATGGGCCATCCAGTAGACTTTTCAATACAACAGAACAAACACTAATACAATCAGAAGTTTAAGGAAATAATGTTTCGCTTTTCTTTAAAATATGGATATTTCCATTGTATTTAATAATTATGTTGCTTATCATGGAAACATGAACAAAAATCCTATAATTCCAAAGGCTGTATGTGCTTCTTTTTTTTCTTTCTAGGGTTTTCAGTTGGGCCATTAAGTTGTTTGTATGTGCTGTTACGAATTTCTTCTTGCAGGCACTTAGTGCTATAAATTTTCCCCTGAGCACTGCTTTCAGTGTGTCCCATAAATTTGGGTATGTTGTGCCTTCATTTTCATTGAATTCTAGGAAGTCTTTAATTTCTTTCTTTATTTGTTCCTTAAACCAGCTGTCGTTGAGTAACAGGTTGTTCAGTTTCCATGTACGTGTAGGCAGTTCGTTATTTCTGTTGTTGTTGAGGTCCAGCTTTAGTCCATGGTGGTCAGATAGTATACAAGGGATTATTTCAATCTTTTTGTATCTGTTGAGGCTTTCTTTATGACCAACTATATGGTCTATTTTGGAGAACGTTCCATGTGGTGCTGAAAAGAAGGTATACTCTTTTGAGTTTGGATGAAAAGATCTGTAGACGTCTATTAGGTCCATTTGATTTAGGGTCTCTGTAAGTGTTTTTATTTCCCTATTTGTTTTCTGTCTAGTTGATCTGTCCCTTGGTGAGAGTGGAGTGTTGAAGTCTCCCACTATTAGGGTTTTAGGATCAATGTGTGATTTAAGCTTTAATGTTGTTTCATTTACGAATGTAGGTGCTCTTGTATTTGGGGCATAGATATTCCCAAAGTTTGCTCAAGTACACAAAAGGGATATTTGCTCAACCATGTTTATAGCAGCTTTATTTGTAATAGCCAGAACCTGGAAACAACCCAGATGTCCATCAACGGAGGAATGGATACAGAAATTGTGGTATTTTTACACAATGGAATACTACTCAGCAATCAAAAAGGAGGAAATCATGAAATTTGCAGGCAAATGGTGGGACCTAGAAAAGATCATCCTGAGTGAAATATCCCAGAAGGAGAAAGACAAACACGGTATATACTCACTTATATAGACCTATAAGATATAATGAACATAATGAAATCTGTACACCTATAAAAGATAATCAAGAGAGTGGACGTGGGGTAAGATGATCAATCCTCGTTTAGAATGACAGATGGGATGTGCATTGAACGTATGACAGGAGTCTACTGAGCGCATTGGAAAGACTCTAACTAGCAGTGTTTTCAAAGCAAAGACTCATGACCAAACCTTTGGCAGAGTACAGGGAATCATAAGAAAGAAGGGGAGTTAGTCTGATGAGGAAAGGATAGGAGCTCCACAAGGACCAAACATATCTGGGCACAGGGTCTTTTCTGAGACTGACATGCAACCAAGGACCATGTATGAATGTAACCTAGAACCTCTGCTCAGATGTAGCCTGTGGTAGCTCAGTAACCAATTGGTTTCCCATAGTGAGGGGAACAAGGACTATTTCTAACAGGAACTCAATGACTGGCTCTTTGGCCTCCCCACCCCCCAATGGAGGAGCAGTCCTGTTAGGCCACAGAGGAGAGCTTTGCAGCCAGTCCTGAAGATACCTGATAAAACAGGATCAGATGAATGGGGAGGAGGTCCCCCCATCAGTGGACTTGGCAAGGGGCGCGGTGGAGAGGAGGGAGGGAGGGAGGGACTGGGAGGGAATGAGGGATCGGGACACGGCTGGGGTACAGAGTTAATAAAATGTAACTGATAAGAAAAAAATAAAATACAAAAAAAATATAAAAAAATAAAAAATAAAAAATAAATAAAAAATAAAAAAATAAAAGATATCTAAAAGCTTTATATAAGCCTGGAGAATATGTTGAACAAATTTTAGTTTTAAGAATAAAATTTGTTATTTAAAAAAAACAAACAAACAAACAAAGGCTATATGTGGCTTTTTGGTTGGTTAAACAATGGAGAAAGAAAACCGGTCTGTCCTGCCCTAAGACTTCAGCATTTGCTGCTCCCTCCACCTGGAAAACGCCTTCCTGAGCTCTGTGTGGCTCCTGTTGCCCTTAAACAGTGACTGCATGTCACCTACCTGAGAATGCTGCCGGGATTAGGATACAAACAATACCTTTTGCTTCTCATCTTTTTCCCCTTTCTCTTATGGTAATGATTTTTATTTCCTTCGCAATCTGTCCCATTTGATATTTATACAGCTTTCTGTGTATGCATCCATTTCCTGCCTCTATTAAAGTGTTACTTCAATAAAGAATAATGATTTATTTTTTCTTTATTGTTTTAGCAGTGCCCAATATACAACCTGATATTTCTTTTTAAATGAATGAATGAATGAATGAATGAATGAATGAATGAATGAATGAATGAATGAATGAATGAAGATGACAAGGTTCTGACTGCAATCCCATATTTTAAAAAAGCTTATGATTAGCTGTTGGTTGTTCTGTTTTACTTAAAAGTCTATTGGGTGGCCCTTTTCATTTTCAAATCCACGTACACATAAAACCCTGAGTTAGGCTTATTTTCCAGATATTTATTATTACTTCAGTGATTTTATCAAGTTTCCAATATGCAACACTTTCTCCACTACAGCACACTCCATTACAACGATAGATATTCCAGTCATCTTTTAAATATCAGATTAAAAGATATTTTCTTTCTCAAATTCTCTAGTTTTTCTACTAAATCAGTTGTTTTCTCTCAATCGCTATGACTATATTCTTGTTATAATTCTTATGTATTTTAGTTTTTATACCTTTCTGTCCTTAACTACAGTTGTTAAAAAATAATTCATCTTCTTTTTATCACTCTAGAGGCAGTGAGACATGGGAGAATTGAGCCTATAAATGAGGTGGGCTAAAGTCTTATGCAATAGCCAACTTTATTCAGAAGATGAGACAATATATACTCTGGTGGTTAAGGAGAATTACTTGAGTAAAGTGCACAATCATAAGGGCATAGGTGGCAGGCAAGGCTCGTGGAGCAAAAACATTTGTCTCTATAGATGCATATAAACAAATAACAACAGCCAGTTGTAATGAATGATGCAAAGTAAACTAGCTCCTATACAATACGTCTGGGAGGGACACAAAAGCATAATCCAGGATCAACTCCTTGTTTTTGATGTTAGTTTCTTGGAGTTTTCTCAGAATCACTCAGAAATTTCCTCAGAGACCTTCATACTTGGATCATGTTCTGACATATCCCCCATTTTAATTTTTTTCAATACAGACTCTCCAGAGTGACACTAGATTTGAGATGTTGTAGATAAATCTAATTGTCATTTGGTGCATTAATATACTATAATTATGAAAATGATAAACATAATGAACAATATTAGAACAATGAAAGCACTATGCGTAATATTCTGCCACCAAGAACAGGGATCCAAACTATGTCCAGTACTATTGGTCACATTATTATATTGATCAGAAAAACCTAAAGAATAACTTGAAAAAAGGCCCATCTGATTAGTGGTTCTGGTATCTGTTTGAACAATGCAAACACAAATGTTATGATGTTCTAACCAAATGGAAAGTGATTCAAATTCCAAGAAAATATTAAATATGTTCTTTTTCAAATGAACAAATGAGTCATTACAGTCCCAAGGTTCAGTCACAAACAGAGTCACTAATAAAGATTAAAGAGCTGTATCCATCCAAACTACAGGTTGAAGCAAAGAAGGCACTCACTGCAGATGAACAGAAAAGAGCAAAGTAGCTAGCATCACCACAAAAAAGCCTTTCGGGTGACATAGAGCTCTCGCTGTTTTACAGGATAACTTCTCCATGGATGCATAAGGCCTTAGCTTGGCCCCAGGTGGGCAGACTTGACATCTGATGATATGGTCGATCTCTCTTTTTGCCATTTTTGGTAATGTCCACTGTCTCCTCACCCTTGACTACTATCCTGGAGCCAGAGTTGCCAAAGAAGAATTCAAATGTTTAGCGTATCCATCTGCATGACAGATGCACACTCCTTCTCAGTGTTCTTCTGAAGAAGTAAAAATGGGGTAGGTTAAGGCATCACCTTGCTTGTTTCCTTCTACAATAAAACTACAGAGGTTATAATATACACAAGTATAAGTTTAATGTTAGAAATAAGCCTACAACATAAGCAAAATCTGAAATAATATTTAAGGGTTTATGAATGAACTGTAATAGAGAAACCAAAATAGCCAGAAATCCTTCTGGACTGAGGAAAAAGAAATATTAACATATTGATGAATATCTGGACCATGAATCCTTACTATATTTTTAGATGATTAATCAATACAATAAGTATCTACCTGTGGAATGGGGGCAGTTTAAACAATTTGTATAATCTCAAATTAGTTCATATATGAAAATCCCATAGCTTACTAGCTAGATAATAATTTCCTATCCTTTCATAGCAATCTGAAAATGAAATTTGAAAATCCACAGTTATTTTCTGCTCCTAAAAACTGATTGCTAGTTAAAGGTAATATAGTTCATGGATCCAATCCATATAATTGTTGACATTGGGTTTTCCTCTGGTTAACTAATTGACAAAGAAGAGTAAGATAAGTATTTAATAATTTCTGACCTTAATGGTGTAAATAAATCCATTCCATAAGTTTATACTCTTTTACTATAATACCTGTAGGAGACAATTTAGTGCGGAAAATAAGCTTAAAAGCAGTGAAGGAAACACATGATACACAAATAAATGCTTCCTACATCTGGGAGGAGCTCAAAGGAATCGTCCAAGAATAATTCTGTTTTTGAAGAAAGTGAGGTCACAAGACTTGTGATGGTTTCTTGGGGTCCTCTCACAAATACTCAGAAATCCTACGCATTACTTGGTTCTTGGAATGTGTTCTGATAATCTCCCAAAACTGAGGCAAACAGCATGCAGCATCGCATTCTTAAGGTACTGAAAATAATTTGTCTTAGAAGGAAAAGAATAAGTGAGGCTATTAAATACACTCAGTCAATATCTACAAAAATACTGATGTCCAGAAGGATTGATGATAAAAGAATTTCAAATTCTATTTAATTAAAGTGATCCACCTTTTAAAAACATAGGGCCCACTTACATTGGCTATCTATGCAGAATATGAAACAAACCTACAACATCATTTTTCCTTCCAAGTATTTCTACCCATGAATGCCTGACATTTTTGTATCTGTGATAACTCAATTGCGTTAGGAGATGTTGACCCCTATAATGTGTTCTCCGTAGCTTGTCATCTCATTCTTTTAACAATATAGACACTCAGTATCCAGGACAGGAATGCATTTCAAGCATATGTCATAAATATCTGTGTGTGTGGCCTAGCGATTACCGGCACATTTCAAGAAAGAAACTGGGGTGTTATCTTTTCATCTATGCCTTTGTTGCTAAAGAGGTTGCCTAAGGGATGGCCGTCAGCGAGCATCATTACTGCCAGAATCCTGAAAAAGAATCCAATCAGGGCTTTGTGGCCATTTCTTAACGTTAGTAGGAGGCAGCACACATTGATGCCGAGATCCATTTCAAAGCAAGGCTGCTGACAACCAAACTTGAAGAAGGCAAAGCCTTTGCAAATGGCCAGAGACGCATTGTGCTGACAGCAGGCACTATTGACTTCCTCCAGAACAATCCCTTGCCAAGGACTCAGTGGAGGCTGGAGGAGCCTCACAGAAGGCGGAGGGGGGGGGGGGGGGGGGGGGGGGAAGCAGCTGATTTTTCTCAGAAACTACCTACTGCCAGTCAGTTTGGCATCATTTAAGGCAGCAGGTGCTCCACAGGATAAAATGAAAGATCGTGAGAGAGTTTTTTTTTTTTTTTTTCTTTTCCTTTCTGTTTTTGACAACTCATTGATAGCGGGACTTGGTTGAGATGAAAGTTCAGTTTACATTGATGAGATAGCTTTTCCTCCTAGTTATTAACCCAGTTGGTGGCCTGTGACAGATTAGGGAAAGGGACACATAGAAATTTAACTTTCTCTGCCTTGTCTCCCCTTTTCATTTTTTACATAAAAGCTGTAGTTGAACAGGGAAAATACGTGTCAGAATTTTTAAACACAGCCCCTCCCCCAAAATAATTACTGGTAGGTTGGGTTTGTTTTGATTTTACAGTCTGTCCTGTTCAGCATCTCTGATCTATAGAAACACAAACTTTGTATAAATGTTAACATGATATGTTGCCAGAGTTGAGTAACCTGAAATGAGGTCAGATGACTGAACACAATTTTCATATTTACCTTAAATTACCTATATGAAAACAAGCCTGTACACAATGCCAAACATCACAACTAAAATCTGATGATAATGCAGCATTATGTTGTACAGAATGAAGTGACCAAATGCTATGCCTAAGTGTACAGGAATTAGCAGAAAGTCACCAGACAATACTAAAGCTGTTGAAATAAACACTGCCATTACAACCCTAGACACATTTGATAAACGCACATAAATAACGTAAGCTAAAAAATAAAATGAGCAATGTATAAATTTTGCTTGCATAATTAATTAGCTTAAAATCAAATTTATCACTTTTACTACTAAAGAAAAAAAACACTAAAATATTCCTGTTAAAAGTAGAATTAACAAATGAAAAACATAAGGAGACATATGCTATGCAAAATTGAGAAGGATCACATTTAAATAAAAATTTTCTTAATTTAATTAGGTTCTTTTTAAAAATTTTTTTATTAATTACAGTTTATTCACTTTGTATCCCAGCTGTAGCTCCCTACCTCATCCCCTCCCAATCCCTCTCGTCCTCCTTCTGCTTCTCCTATGTTCCTCCCCTAGTCCGCTGAAAGGGGAGGTCCTCCTCTCCTTCCTTCTGATCCTAGTCTATCAGGTCTCATCAGGACTGGTTGCACTGTCTTCTTCTGTGGCCTGGTAAGGCTGCAACCCCCTCAGAGGGAGGTGATCAAAGAGCAGGCCAATCAGTTTATGTCAGAGACAGTTCCTCTTCCCATTATTAGGGAACCCACTTGAACACTGAGCTTCCATGGGCTACATCTGTTCAAAGGTTCTAGGTTATCTCCATGCATGGTCCTTGTGTGCATCCACAACAATAGTGGAAAAAAATAATTCACCTCACATCATAAAATTTTCAACATTTCTAAATGTCACATCATTGTAAAATAAAACACAGCACAGCATCCTATACAAGTTCCCCTACTTGTGTTTGGGCCACAAGGTCACTTGATGATATTTTGGTAATATGGCTATTTATACAGAGGAGAGAGATAAAAATAGGAAAAAAATCAATCATTCATTTATCAGAGTTGATGAAAATTTGGTCCTTTCATTCAAGAGTTTGAAAAAATATTTGTTTTCTTTACAGGTCATTGGCCATAACATAAACAGACTAATATGGTCTTCTACTAGATGTATAAAGCAAGGAGCTTCCTACACACACCTCAGCCTTTGTTATAGAGCCGAAGGAGTATGTTATAGGAAGCTAAAGATCTGCACAACACCCATTTAAAAGAAAAAAAAATTCGTGTAGGGATTTTAGTTACTATTATCATCACAAATAGCTGTTACTAAGATTATTTAATCAGGACTATCCTATACACACATACACACACACACACAAGCCCTGAATTTAGCCACACATGTACAATACCAAATTCTTCACCAAATAAGCTCTCAGATTTGTGACATCACTCTGTGAATGCCTGTATGCACTGGTGATACTGAAGCTTTGTTGAGCTACACACTTCAGCTACAAGATAGGAAAACCAAGAATCACCATAAGGAATTAGGCTAATTAAAAAGACTCATGAGAAGGCCATTTCATGATGTTTTGTTGTTTTGGTTTGAATGAGGTTTTTGAAAGAATTTACCAGCCATTCAGAATGCCCATTTAAAGTATACATTCATTTGCTTTTCAGTGTATGGAGCACTTAATTTGAATATTGTCAGAGCTCCAGAAAGAACCAGCGTACTCTGGAAAGATCTTACCATCATCCCAACATGTAGCTCCTGAAAATTGCTCATCTGTTTTCTGATTTCATAGGTTTTCCTTCTTCACATACTCCTTATAAGTGAAATCATGTACTTTGTGTCTGGCAATATCTTATAAATACATATACATATCTAATTTTGAGCATCTGTTAAAATAAGTTAGGATTTAAAATGGGAAGAAAAGAAACAGTACTTGGAAAAGAATCACTGAGATACCGATTCTAAATGTTGAATAAAGGTATTCCAAATGACTAGAAATGGCATAAAACTTTCAAACTCTATAAAAGTGTTCACAACCCTAGGGAATATAGATGATAACCTATTGTCTCCATATTCATTCAGTTTTGAAAATACTGCCTAAGAATAGACTAAGATTCACTAGTGAACCTTGACTTTCAATAATTAAATATTTACTTTCAATAATTAAACAACACAAAAATATAACCAGAGTAATAATTGTAAAGATATGTAAATGAAATTCTTAATGCTTTATCCAGTTCTTCAACAAAAACCATCACAAAAGTGATGTAAGCAGTCTGTTTTGTAAATACAACTCTGATAATTATTCTATTATTACCTTTTGGAACTAAGCACATATCCACTATATAATTCTCTATGTATGTTACATTTATGATTTTGGTTATTATTATTAAAGAACTGACAATAGGCAAGGTCAAGAGGCTGCATTTATGCAATTCAAGTCAATTAAGCCATAAATAAAACTTTATTGGCATATAGCCAGTCTCATTTACTCACATACGTTTGTTCCTGCATGACAGTGACCATGTTGAGTTGTAACAAGGGCCCCTATGACATACAAACCCTAAAATATTTACAATATGACCTTTCAGACAATAATGTTTATTGAGAAAGAAAATACAAATGTTGTAAGTGTTTTCCCTGTGGGCTCTGATCAATTTGAATAAGTGAAGAGGGCTAAGTGAATAATTAGTTGAGAGTTTTCATTAGGGAAAGTCATTAAGTAGCTGCATAGTAAATTGTACGTTAGCTAAGAAAATCATTGGATTATTGACTATTAATAGATTTTTCTAGGCTTACATTTTCAAAACACCTAAAATACAGATTTTCAAAACAGAGATAAATAATACAGTGTCATTCAAAATCAACAATATTGATAATTAGCATGTGCCACTTGATTTATTATTTACATCATGATTACAATTGCTTTTGCAATTGTTTGCAAAAGCATAGATTACCATTTTCTACTCTACCTAAATTAGTATCTGGTTAGCCTAATGCACATTGACTTATCAAAGAAGAAATCAAATATCCTAAGTCATTTATTTGCATAAGTGAATTATTTTAGTTATTTCTCTTTAAAACTTTTTCTTATATCTCTCCCCTGGCCCAGTTAAAATTAAGTATATGTTCAAGCTTTGTTTCCAAATAAAAAAAATATAATGAATCAGTCAAAATCATTTATGTATATTCGCACAATACATGTGAATATGAGAAAGTGGTTGTGTTTGCAGAAAACTTTGATAGTAGCTCTTTGTTTCTGACACATTATTTGCATATTTATTTTAATTTATATTTGAAAATGTGTATGCACTACTACATAAGTATTTATTGCAGCCTTCATGTTTCAAATCCACTAAGTTGTATTTCCTTATAACTGTTATTTTTCTGCTTCTCCAGGGCAATTTTTACATATTTATATCTCATTAGGAATTGACTAGACTGTATTTAATACAATTTTCTAACCAGGCGACACTTACCAACTCATTTCCTTACTTTGGGAAGTGTTAGGGAGAGCCGGACTTACCTTTGATAAAAATAATATTTTCTTAATAATTTCTAGTATATTGTTAGCCAATTTTTCATAACTTTAATATTTTCTAATCAATTAATTTGAAATACCAGTTAAGCAGTGTTAAGCATCATGATTTATGTCTACAATTCTTTAGAAGAAACTTTTGACTACATTCACATAAAATATGAGTTTAATTTCAGGTGGATTTCTTTTGATCCTGTCCTCTTTGGAAATGTGTGACAATATGTATTTTCTACTATGTGAAATTAACCTAAGTGTTTATTTTAAAATCTGATTTTGACATTTTCTGCTTCCAAAATGTTCTGAATCTTTTTTTCACATTTTAAAATTTATTTTTATATTAATTACAGTATATTCATTTTGTATGCCAGCTGTAGCCCCCTCTCTCATTCCCTCCCCAGCCCACCCTTCCTCCCTCATCTCCTCTGAATTTTATCTATAAAGTAAAACTAGAAATGTATAACTTCATGTTATTCAAGCTATTAAATATGAGTATGAAATTTGTATGAAAATATTGAGCCACCATGCTGGCTAGTTTTCTGTCAACTTAGTACAAACTAGAGTTATTGTGGAAGAAGAAAGCTCATTTGAGAAAATTTTTCTCACCAGAATGACCTCTGGACAAGCCTATAGTACATTTATTTTTTATTAGTTAATTGAATTTACATCTTAGTCATAGGCCCCTCCCTTCACTCCTCCCAGCCCCACCCTCCTTTCTGAATCTTCCCTTCCCTATTCCTCGTAATAGAGGAATTCCTCCCCCCAAATATCCCAGTTATTATTGAGTACATCTTCCTCCCTGTGGCCTGGTAGAGCAGTCCCATCAGGAGAAAGTGATCAAAAAAGCAGGTAACATAACATGGACTCACATCAGAGATATCCCCAATTCCCTAACTAGTGGGCCCACATGAAGCCTAAGGTGCCAACTGGCACTTATATGTAGAGGACCTGGGTCCAGGTCATGAATTTTCTTTCATTGGTGCTTCAGACTCCATAGCCCCTCTGGGCTCTGGTTGATTGGCTCTGATGGTCATCTTGTGGAGCTTTTGTCACCTCTAGATCCATTTATTCTTCTCCCCCTATTTCTAGTCGACTCTCTAGCCTTCACCCAGTGTTTGACTGTGAGTCTCAGTATCTGTTCAGAACTGTTTCTGGGTGGAAGTTCTAAGAGGACAACTCTGGTAGGCTCCTGTCTGCAAGCATATCAGAGTATCCTTAATAGTGATAGGCATTGGCGTTCTTCCATGGGGTGGGTCTTACAGTTGGGCCCAGCATTGGCTGGACATTCCCTCAGTCTCTGCTCTATTTGTTCTGTCTTTGTTCCTGCCAGTCTTATAGGTATGGTAAGTTTTGGACTGAGCTTTTTGTGGATGGTTGGTGATCTCCTCTGTCCACTGGGAGTCTAGATAAAGAGTCTGCAGCTTGTCTCAGACAATGTTCCATCCAACATTTCTCGTTTTTCTGAAGGCCTTCTGCCTCCCTGCTCCTACTCTCCTCAGGTCTGATCTCTACCCTTATTTTCCTCTGTGCTCCCTCTTCTCCCTTGTTCCTACTCTTCAACCACTACCTCTATCTATTCTGTTTCCCCTTATGAGTAAGATTTCCACATCTTCCTTTCTTTAAGTTGGGAAAATTTTCTTGAATATATTTTCTGGCCCTTAGAGCCTGGAATATTCTTTTTCATTTATTCCTATTATTTTTAGGTTTTGTCTTTTCATGATGTCCTTGAGTTCTTAGATGTTTTGTATCAGGAATTTTTCCATTTCAATTTGTTTTGAGAGATGCATTGATTTATTTAATTGTATCTTCCACGCCTGAGATTCTCTCGTACATCTCTTCTATTCTGTTGGTGATGCTTACCTCTGTGGTTCCTCATCTCTTCTCTAAGTTTTCTATCTGCAGGGTTTTCTCAGTGTTTTCTTTATTGATTCTAATTCTGTTTTCCTCTTGGTTTGTGTTTTCTTTATTGATTGTAATTTTGTTTTCAGGTTTTGAACAGTTTTATTCCTTTCCTTCAAATGTTTGATTGTGGTTTCCAGTTTGTCCTTGATGGCCTCTATTTGTTTGGTTGTGTTTTCCTGTATTTCTTTGAGGGATTTATTTGTTTCCTCTTGATATTCCTCTAATTACTTGCATAAGCACAGATTTAAGGTCATTTTCCTGTCTTTCACCTGCATTAAAACATCCATTTTTTGGGGGGGTGGGGGTGTTTGGGGGAGACATGATGTCCTAGTTTGTGTTGATTGTGTTCCTACTCTGACCTTTAGCCATCTGGTTGTCTGTAATCTTGGCTGTTTGTTCCTAGAACCTACTGGATTTCCCGGGTCTTTATGACCAGGTGAGGGCCTGCTGCTTGCCTTAACTAGAAGAGCTGCACTGAAGATTGGATCTGCCTGTCTCTGGAGTCTGAAGTAGTCCTCAGGATGGCAAGATAGATCCAGGGAAACACGAATGAGTGCTGGCATTTCAGACGCAGCCCCACTCGGGTGGGTGTTTTGGAAGGCAGTGTTGCGCGCGTGAGCGTGGGTGTCTCAAAGGGAAGGCCCACGGGCACAAGAGTATGCCAGAACTGCAGCAGCAGGGAACCCAAGCTTCTCAGATGGCAGCCATAACGGTGCACTGCCACAGAAGGCAGCTGAACTGCGGCTTATAAGCCTAGCATGCTCAGCTCCTAGAACTCAGAATCATCTGGATTCTGCCATCTTGGATCTAGGATTCAGTATGATTTTATTGTCCACTGGTCTCTACAGGGGTGCCAGTAGAACAGTGGTTTGGAGGTTGAGATGCTGTCCCTGGAATTCAGATGCTGCCCTTGAGGGGCACTGGAACTGGGGGTTTGTGCTCACTTGAGTATGTGGAAAGGGTATGGGGCTTACTGTTTGTGACTTGTGGAGCCAGGGGATGGCCACGGGGGTTCTCAATCTGATTGTCCCCAACTCCCAGGATGTCACCTCCAGTTTGGGCAAGCACCAAAGTCGGTGTTTTGAATCCAACTACCGTTTACTCACTGGTTTCATAGTCTCTGATCTCTACCCCTTAGACATGATACACACTAGTTGCCACCATTTGGAACCCCTACAGTGCATTTTTTAATTGATGCATTGTATGAGAGGTCCCAGTTCACAGTGGGTCCTTATTCATTCTGGGTGCTATAAGAAATTAGTCTCAACAACTCATAAAGTACAAGCCAGTAAGTAGCATTCCTCTGTGGCTTCTGCATCAGTTCCTGCCTCTAGGTTCCTACCTTGAGTTCCTGCCAAACTTCCTTAGATGATGGACTGTGATGTGGACCTATAAACCTTTTCCTCCCCAAATTGATTTTGGTTGTGATGTTTAATCACAGAAATAGAAATTCTAATTAAAATAGCGTCTTTAAAAAAAAAATTTTTGTATATACTTCAGTCAGCCCTCAGAATGAACATCGTTGCTCTCTGAGAAATATGAAGGTTTTTTTTTTTTTTTTTGAGCTACCTTATAAATCATGTGAAGCAAGGACATGTCCTGTCTGTGCTAGGGAGCGTTGAGCATCCTTTCAGGAAGATAGCCGTCTGAGCAAACATGTCAACATTTAAATCTCAAGAATAATTTAAACATGCCAATCTAATTTCCTTTTTTCAGTAGACTCTAAGTTCCTTTAGCATAGTTACTACTTTAAAAATAATGAAATTGAAGCTCAGAAGAGCATGTCATGCGATCTATCTCAGTCAAATCATTTAAGAGTTAAAATTCAAAATCACGTTCCTTTGAATATAATGTGTTTCATACTTCAATGTTTAAAAAAATATGGCATTATGTATCCTGTACATATGTATAACATTAAAGTGCCTGTAGAGAATTCAATACATAATGTCACTATGAATGTTAACACAGAAAATCTTTCTTCTCCCTCTAACTAACTTTTTATGAGAGTATGTGTATGCATATGTGTGTTTCATGTGCTCATTTTATGCAAGAAAAGAAGCAGACAAGAAACAGGTAGAGAAAAAAAAGGAGAAAATAAACAGAATTACAGAGTTGCTCAGTCCATTCCATCTGATTATATCATGCATGGGTTTGAGTTAATACTTGAGAGCATCTTTGTTAGAATTACTATCAAGTGATAAGTCCACAACATTAAGAATTGTTTTGATAAAGTTAAGTATATGAAGTGTTTCATAGCAGGATATCTTTTTATTTGTTTCTTTATTTGAATTTTTTGTTTTGTTTTGTTTTGTTATTTTGAGGCAAGATTTCTCTGTGTAATCTAGGCTATCCTGGAACTCTCTTTGTAGAACAGGCTGGTCCTGAATTCATAGAGATTCATCCACCACTGCCACCTGAGTGCTGGGATTAAAGTAACACAGCATTGATCCACAGCATTTGTTTCTTTTTGAAGACAAGGACTCAAAAGGGTTGGATTGCCTAGAACCACCAACCTTTCTGCCTCCATCTTCCAAGTAACAGGATTGTAAGTATATATTAGCTACCATGCCTATAGGCAGGACAACCTTAAGAAAACATGAATTGTTCCTAAAGCTAATTTATTCATTAAAGAATATAATGCATTTAAAATATCTTTAAATCTAATGAAATTAAATTATCAGAGAGAATTTTATAGTCTTTTTATCACCTGTCCATTAATATGCTATCATCATACAGGTTAGTATGATTTCGTGGCTCCAGTCAACCACATCACCGTTAAGGACAGTGTATGTTACATCATGTGTGCAGGTGTGTATAATCTGTCATAATGGTGCTGCATGTGAATGAGGAATCAAGTCCTGGATGACCTTACATATCCAAGACTTGAAAGTCCCAGTTTCCAAGCATTCTGTGTGATTCCTGCAGACAAATCACATAAACAAGCTTCCATTCAAATATCAAGCCAGTAGGGTTCATCACTTAGAGGACTATAGACCTCTGGGTCAAAGCTGACAAGTGTGCTGTCACATATACAAACATATTGCCATCACTCTTTCCTTCCAAGAGATATGCTAAAAAGAGTACTGATTCACATTTGGACAGCCCTGTTTTTTGTTTGTTTGTTTGTTTGATTGTTTTTCATGGTCCTCAATTCAGAGCTGTATAATTATACTTGACCTTAAAGTATTAATTTTTGACCATATACTTTGTTAAAACAAAAACAAATACAAAACAAAACAAAAATTGTCATAAAACCTAGGAAAGAACTAATTACACTGAGAAAATATATTGAATATATATATATATATATATATATATATATATATATTGAATATATTCTCCTGTTTTATGAACAGGAGAAAAACAGAACTAGAAAATGTTAAAGAAGTTGAATCTTTTAGAATTTTGTCTTTAAGATTCTTTGTCATATTTTTAAACAGAACCAATTTTCTAAAAAGTATAAACTCTATATAGAACTTATTGTAACTGCTTGCACTCTTACCTTTTCTATACAAGTACAGTGTAATGGTCAAGTTGAAATGAAGGGGAATAAGTCAGTGGTGGGGATGGAGCCGAACATTTTGCATGATGCAAATGGTTTACTCCCAGTACTATATTCCTAAAAATTAGATACAGCTTTTTGGGATCCCTCATGTATACTATCACATCATCTGTGAATAGTGATACTTTGACCTCTTCCTTTCGATTTGTATCCCCTTGATGTCCTTTAGTTGTCTTATTGCTCTGGCTAGGACTTCAAGTACTATGTTGAATAGATACGGAGAAAGTGGGCAGCCTTGCACTGTCCCTGATTTCAGTGGGATTGATTTAAGTTTCTCTCTGTTTAGTTTGATGTTTGCTATAGGCTTGCTGTGTATTGTCTTTACTATGTTAAGGTATGTGCCTTGTATCCTGATTTCTCCAAAACTTTAAACATGAATGGGTGTTACATTTTGTTAAATGCTTTTTTCAGCATCCAAGGAGGTGATCATGTAGCTTTTTTCCTTCTGTTTGTTTATGTGGTGCATTACATTAATGGATTTACGTATATTGAACCACCTCCGCATGCCTGGAATGAAGCCTACTTAAGTGTCCCTCAACAGAGGAGTGGATACAGAAATTGTGGTACATTTACACAATGGAATATTACTCAGTAATTAAAAACAAGGACATCATGAAATTTGTAGGCAAATGGTGGGAACTAGAAAAGATCATCTTGAGTGAGGTAACACAGCAGCAGAAAGACACACATGGTATATACTTACTCATCAGTGGATATTAGCCATATAATATAGGATAAACATGCTAAAATATATATTCCTAAAGAAGCTAAACAACACAGAAGACCCTAGTGAAGATGTTCAATCCTCATTCAGAAGGACAAACATGAAAGACATCAAAAGCAGGAGAAGGGAGGGAACAAGACAGGATCCTACCACAGACTGCTTCTAAAAGACTGTACTGATGGTGGTATGGAAGCAGAGGTTGAGACCCGCAGCCAAACTGGGCAGATTGCAGGGAATCTTGTGAAAGAAGGGGGAGATAGAAACACCTGGAGAGGACAGGAGTTCCCAAAGGAGACCAATAGAGCCATAAAAACTGAACCCCAAGATGCCTGAAGAGAATGATACCCCAAACAAAGGACCATGAGTGGAGAGGACCTAAAACCCCTGCTCAGATGTAGCCCATAGACTCAGTCTCCAAGTGGAGTCTCTAGTAAGGGGAGCAGGGACTTTCTCTGGCATTAACTCAGTGGCTGGCTCTCTGATCACCTTCCCCTGGAAGGCCACAGAGGAATACAGTGCAGCCAGTCCTGATGAGACCTGATAGGCTAGGGTCAGCTAGAAGGGGAGGAGGACCTCCCCTATCAGTGGATTAGGAGAGGGGCTGAGGGGTAGAAGAAGGGGAGGGAGAGTGGGATTGGGATTGGGAGCCACACCCCAGACCTGAATTGAATAAATTATAATAAATGATAAAAAATTAGGTTCAGTTGAGAACATAAAAAAAAAAAAAACCTGTAGTGTAGAAAGAACGAAATGAGCCAAGGAAGGAAGGAAGGAACGAACGAATGAAGGAACGAAGGAAAGAAGGAAAGAAAAGGTCTATCAGATTGTTTCTGCATGAGACGAGTAGTGTGCAGGATCATTTTGAATCTATATATACATTGTTAAAATGTGTATTTCAATGAATCCTTCAGTTATGATGTGTATCTCCTGAACAGAGAAGTTTCTGCCTTATTACTCTGAGTAATTTATGTAACAAATACTCATATCACCTTTCTATAATTATGCCATTCATAAGCAGGACCCTGCTCTGTCTTTCACATTTCATGGTTACAAATGCCCTTCCTGCACACAGTAGTCATTAGTAAGAAGACAGCCTGTGTCCTCACATGAAGTGACTGCATAATTTAATGTCACATTGTCTATTAACTCCAGATATTTCTGAATTTTCTTTCAGTAGTTATAAATTATATTAGCAGATGTTTTCCATATACCTTTTACTGAATTTTCCCAGAAGTAAGATGGGGCCATTGTTCATTTAGCATTTGATACATGCCTTTGCTGCTGTTTTATGTTGTTCTTGTTAAATTCTTAGCAGGTTTATGATCGAATATACGCATATACATACATTATATATACTATAAAATTCTAATGTTTTGTTGATAACTATAGGCAGAGGTGCAAAGACGAAGTTCACTAACATAGCATGACCTAAGTGTCATCAATGGTGCCAACATTGAGGTGAACAGAATTCAATGAATTGTCTTTGTAAATATGGATTAGATTGTTTTCCATAGGGAAAATTACATAGAAAAAAGCACTCAGAGTTTTTTCTCTGTAAACTTTGTAACCATGTTATTTAATTTGGCAAATATTTCTATTTACATTATTTTAAAACTATATAACTCAGTATCACATGTCTTCAGAAAGTTACAAAAAAATTTGCCATTGATTATGAAAGATAAAATAATTGAAGATAAGGTTATTGTGTTAACAAAGTGGCTGATAAATATCCAAACTGATCTTTTTTTTTTGATATTCATCTCTTTTTTTTTTATTTTATTTTTCTTTTTAGTTACATTTTGTTAACTCTGTGTCCCAGCTGTATCCCTCTCCCTCATTCCTTCCCCAACCCCACACTCCCTCCCTGGTCTCCTCCCTGCCCCTTTCCAAGTCCACTGATAGGGGAGGACCTCCTCCCCTTTCATTTGACCCTGTTTTATCAGGTATCTTTAGGGCTTGCTGCAAAGTCCTCCTCTGTAGCCTAACAGTACAGCTCCTCCCCTGGGGGGGGGGATCAAACAGCCTGCCCTTGGGATCCTGTTAGAAATAGTCCGTGTTCCCCTTAACTTTGGAAAACTACTTGGTTACTGAGCTACCACGGGCCACATCCGAGCAGAAGTTCTAGGTTATTAACCTTAAAGAAAATTAAGCACAGGGATTAAACTAAAAAAAATTGTGGGTTATTTTTCTAGATATTTATGATGTCTAGTTAAGCAAATAAGTAATACAGAGCTTTATTTCTTACTACTCATTTCACAAGAGATCTTAGTAATAAAAAAACTAAAGATGTGTTTCTACAAGTGGCAGAGTAGAAATAAAATTGTGGGAAAATGGAAGGTGCAATGGGAGACAAAGCCCTGGGGAGCCAGTGACACTGAAGGAACTTGTAGGGTAAGGAGCTGCAGGTGTGGCGTGCATTTATTCAGACATGATATTAGTGCAGACACACCAATCTGCAGCTGTCATTCAAAGGCATGACCTTCAAGCTCACCCCCTGCAAATCATCAGGACAGTATCTTCTCAACAATGAGATGTACGCCATAGGTAAATATTAGCAGTGACACCTGTCTTAAAAAGCTGATCCATGGTTTTCAGTAAGTAGCTCTTACTGTCATTAAAAAAAATAAATACAATGAATTGTTTTAGCTTTTACTTTTTTCATTTTCATACTTTGTTTTGACATAAATATAGGCATTGATCAAATTCCTTCATTTACTTTCTTTGTTTTTCCACTTTTGTGATGTTCATCTTCTGCAGCATCTCAAGGCAGAATAAAGAGATAGAAAAGGACAAGAGAGCAAGGGCTTGTGGAGATGGCTTAGTGGGAAAAGCCTTGGAATTTAGGATTAATCAGAACTTTCTTGATAAGAGCTGCAACCCTCTGTATTAGGTGATATGAACACATGAACACGTTATTTCCCCGTGTGTCCTTGGAATTTTCATCCCCTCATTCATAATCTACATAATCCCCTCATTCATAATGTACATAATCTATACAACACAAACACGGCAGCAAAGGATAATGATTTATCTTCGTATTTCACAAGAGTTCTGAAGTAGAAATTTCGCTGACACATAACTATTTTCTTCCCAGAAAATTCTACACTTCTACGTTCTTTGTCTCCAAGAAACTAAACTTTGTTTTCTTTCTCAGCTTTTAATACATAGAATTGTGGGTTCCCTCTTCCTCTTTCTTGGAATTACAATTTATTCTTAACTTTATCTTAATCTCCAGACCATTGCTTAGTACAGCCAATCCTGTAGAAGAGATACTCTTCCCAGGTGTGCCATCCATCTCTCTGTTTGCATTTGGCTGTTTAAATCTCTCTTGTCATGGCAAGGGCAGAGTCGCCCTCACCGGAATAGACATGTTCTACACATGGAATTGCCCTTTGTGCCCATACGACCATTGTGAACACCATCATTCGAGGACTCCACATATACACTCCACATTCATGACATTCCAGAGCACATTTAGGCCCATCAAAGAATTCATTTTACATGAAATAAAGTCTAGCCGTGGGCTTTTACTTACGGTGTTAATGTATTCTGTGTGCATACTCTACCACTCAGTAGTAGAATCCTTAAGTGTGGAATAACTGAAACTCCTTAATAAAGACTCAGTTATGGCAGCAGTTGAGAGAAAAACCCTAATAGTATGGGATTCCAAACAGACCCCTTCATGTGTCTCATTCATGGGAGCAGAATATACAAACACTTTTCCCTTACCAGGCATCATATTAGACGTCACAAGTAAACAGTGCAGGAAAGCTAAAGGAAGAAGGAAGTTCTCTTTTGGATTGGTCTTTTCTGTGCTCTCGATGACTTCTAGCTTTGTAGGTGCAAGACATCCAGTACTGATTACATTCCAAACACATTAATCTTGTCATTGTTACTGTCATTATTCATAGTACCAGTTGATGGGCCAGCTCCAATACAGCTATGGCCAAGATAAGCCATCAGGTTTCTTTAGCCTGCAAGAGATCATGCTTACCCCAGCAATCTTGAGCCTCATCTACGTGGGTAATCTTTCTCATCTTTAGGAATAAATTTAAAATTATTTCCTTTCCTTTTAATAGGTAGGTTTTTGATGTCAGCTAATGGTACTCTACATCAATTCTCCCCTACTAGACCTTGAATAAGAGAATATATTAAAATTCTAAACATCATGTTTATTTGACATATCACATGGCCAGTAGCATATTTTCAAATGTCCTAAAAAAAAAAAAACTTCAAAAAAAAAACCTGCATTTTTCAGCATACTGGGATAAAATGATCAAATGGTGTAAAAATGAATTAAGCAAATAAAATTTGCTTACATTTTCATAGTTCATTAGAATCCCTTATGGTCTTACCAAACTATCAGGTCATATGATACTAAGATAAAAACAACAACAACAACAACAACAACAACAACTAGAACAACTCTAGAGACAGAAAATGGAGGTAGTTACCTTCAGAAGATACTTCCTCATCTTTATGTTTCCATACCACACACCTAGGATTCTGTTCTCCCTGAGTTTTATGTCAACTACTTTTCAGGTTGCAGATTAACCCCTGAAATTTCTTCCCTTTCTCTCTGCATTCAAGATAGACTCCAGTGGAAAAGATTTGCTTGCTTTGCTTAGAAAACCTAATATTACTGATATAATGATAAAGGAGACCAGGGAGAAAAACCGATATTAACACTGGAGAATATAACTTCTCAGATGTGGCTACAATCTTTGCCATAACATCATAGGAATAATAAACAACAGTCTTATTATATTCCATGCTTTCAAATCCAGGTGGGTAGAAAAACAATGAGATTATGAGGCATGTTCTTGAATGGTAACAGTTTAAATCCAACTCCTAACTGTGGTGTTTTGTTTCCTTGTCCAGTCTTTGTGGTGTTCAGCATGATCTTATTATTTATAACTTCAGGCAAGTTTTGTCAACTCTCTAAACATTACCATCTTAAAGTTATAAAATTATTATACGAAGAGATTTTAAGAATATAGAATTAAAACAAATACATGCATTTTCTATTATCTGCCTTCTACACATTTACCAAATTACCATAGAAATGTTTTGGGTTTTTTTTTTTTTTTTCAAAATAAACACACCAAAAAAATTGACAAATGCATCAGGAATGTTACATTGTTACCACGTGTGTTTGATCTAATGTTGTACCATTTGAATAAAAAAGGAAGAGAATTAAAGACTGTATGGGCTCAATATTAATTATTAATTGTTAATTGTTCTAGATACAAAAATCTAAACCTGAGACTCTACTCGGTCTGAAGCACAGTCATGACATATATTAAATAACCACATAACAAATTACAGAAAAGCAAAGCACAGTATATAATAAGAGGCTATATTGAAATGGTTCAGATGAAAATATAATTATCTCTCAGTGAGCATACACATTCACAAAAGAAATAAAAATCTATATCACCTGCTGGCTCAGTTTTCATTATTATGAAACAGGAAATTTTAAACACACAATTTATTCTACCTGTTGAAGTAAAATAAATGAAGGTGGGTTTATTCTGACCACTCCTCTTCAGATTTACAACATGAAAAATAGGCAACCATGCCATATATATCCTCTAAAATCAGACTGACATTCAAGCAAAACTTTGTAAAATATCACATGTCATAGGAAGAAAAACATCATGCAAGAAGCACCGTAGCTAAACAGTGATTTATGAATGTTTAAACAATTCAGCTTTCCTGAAATAGGAAGAGAATTACACACATACATAATTATAGTATTTGTGGCAATTTATGTGATTCAATTGCTATAAGACTCATTTCAAAAAAAGAATCATTTTCTATATCTGCAAAATGGATTTAATAATATTCTCTATGTTTTTGAAAAAAATACTATAATTGTAAAAAACTTAGTTCGGTTCTGAGAGGATACACATTTTTAAACATCATTGCTATTTTCTGAGAAATCATGTATTCAAAAAAGCAAATGCAAGTCTTTTTGTCCCCATATAATTCATCTTTTTTGGTGCTTCTTTTATAGCATCGGTTATTAAGGATAGACACTATTTTCTTTATATTCATACATAAAAAAAGAAGGTGCCACAGCTCCTGGTAGTTCTGTTATTGGTACCTGAACTGAAATAACTTTTATCTCCATCAACCCATACATTTTGATGTTATCTATACTCTACTTCGTCTCCACTTTTGACATATATAGAAGAGAGTTGGAGTTAATATGATCCTCTCTCATCTTAAGCAAATATTAGTAAGTGGATATGTCATGTCAGTTTGAAACAGCAGTACTGAACACCTAAGATTATTTACAAAACACTTTGTAAGATACTGTACAGAGAGAGCACATCTGTGAGCGTGTATAGAAATCAGCACAAAAATCTATTACTAAGGATAAGTCCCATGAAGACCAACAATAATGTCAATGGAAATTTTAGGTGCAAATACCCTTTGAATTCTACTCGGTATCTTTAATGTCATGCATATCACAGGATGGCAGCACCCTATGAAACTGCAGATGAGTTTATATAAATGGGAAGATCTGGTGAGTTATATTACCACCATACAATTGCTTAACAAAGCAGCTTCAAAAGGGAAAGGAAGGTGCACTGTAGACTGGGCTAGGAAAACTTGTAACTACAGATTTATAGCCATTTCATTATGTACGTTTTTCTCTTTACTACATTTGAAATAGTTAATATTCTTTTGGGACCATTAAGGTTCTTGTGCCCACATGTCTCCAAGAATGTTAACAGGGCAAAGGTGTCTCCTCCAAGGAGGAAATATGTTTTCTTCAATCCATAAAGCTAGAAATTGGAGGTGATTAACAGCCTGGTGTTCTGTACTATCTGTTGGACCAGGATATATCAAGCTTCCAAAACCAGGACTGGAGGTGTTTAGTTGTCTAAATAACCACTATATTATCTGTATAGACAGGGGCCTCCCAAAGCTCCCACAACCAGGATCAGAGAGGACTGATAATGGAAATTACCTCTACACTATCTCTACGACTGAGACCAGGCCAGATCTTTCTTTAATTCCTTAAGCTAATACAGGTAGCCTATCTCCAGGACCCATCCTGGAAGAAATGACATGTACCTGAGTTGAGTTTTGATGTAATTATGCTATATGAGAACAGGAAATATTTTCCCGGATTATAATGTTTTTAAATATTTTGGCAATAAACTTCCTGGCATCAGACTCCAAAAGTTGGATCCAGCCTAAGTCATGGTGAACAGAGTTTCCATTCTCACTTCTTCGCTGATCATTTCCCTACCCGCCATGACACCGGCCCGCGCCTCTCAACATTCCTTCCTTCGGGACAAAATAACCACGTTGGTTACTACTGGCAAATAAACACCAAATAGCAAACTCTGAGACATGCCATTTAGGATGTTTTCCCAATGGTCACGCGGATGGGCCAGTGAATAATGTAGCTGCTGCTGAAGCATGAAGACCCGAATTTGATCCCCAGAGTGGGGGAGGGGGACACAACAAACGAAACAAGCACAGTCATACATACACCTGTACCTCAGCATCAGAGAGGCAAATCCAGGAAGATCCCTGAGGCTCAGGAACCACCCCGCCTCATCTAATCGGAGTATATCTGATTCTGAGCAAAAGTTCTAAAAGTTTTATTTCTAGTTACATAATGCTGAGTTTCCGTAATCAAGATGACATCAGGCGGCAAAGGCAGTAATAATTTCTTTCCTGGTTTAAAATTATTCCACATGTAGCTAATAAGGGGAAGTAAGCTGCAATGGGAAGAATTAGATGAAAGAAATGTGTGAAAACGTAACTGGGCTATTCATTCATTGATAAGTCTGTTTGTTGTAACTTTTTTGCTTCTCTCACACTACAAGAAAAACTCCTTTCACAGTCTGAATTTGATTCATGGATGTTTGTTGTTTGCTTTACACTTCTAAAATAATCATTTAAGATGCTTTGATTTTTCTCTTTAGTGATGGAAGCCTGGCACTTCCTCACGTTGTAAGAAGGCCTGTGACCATGTGAGGACTTCCTCTTGTCTTATGGTTCTGTTGCTAGATGGTAGGGGAGAAGGACTTCCCCTTTGTGAGTACTAGGGAAAGGGAATAGGGGGAGAAGAGAGGGTGGGACATGGAGGAGACAAGGGAGAGGGCCACAATTGCTAAGTAAAGTGAATAAATTATAAAAATAAATTTAAATTAAAAATAATAACACCAATGCTTCCTCCTTCGAGTTTGTGATCCCAACATATATTCAATATTTCTCCATATTTATAATATCGATTAAAAATGATAATATCAAAAAATAAAAAAAATGATAATATCAAGGAAAATTCCAAATAAGTGAGAAAAATTCTGTGAAGCTTCATTTGAAAATACATTGCATAATGTGGAACACAAATTGAACTATGATCATGTCAACCACCAGTGAGAGGTGGAGCTGGAGCCCAGAGGTTAAGAGGACTGGTTGCTCTTCCAGAGGCTTTGACTTCAATCCCCAGCAACCACATGATGGCTCACAAAACCATCTATAACAAGATCTGGTGCCCTCTTCCGGCACGCAAGCACATCGTTCTGACTGCTTCAAATCAAAGAAATAACAATGGAAAACACAAAAGGGAGAGCTGAGGTCAGGTGGTGCACCACCCATTTCTAAACTGGGATATTTCATATTTATCTCATTCTCTAATAGACTATTATGAATACTCTGCATGAAAATTCTGGCTTTATCTTGAAATGTGTGGATAAGCTTATTTCTTAAAATTTCATTCAACTTGGAAAGTTGATAAAATGAAATTCCACAAATATGATTATGTGTGGATCAAATTGCCAAGTCATGTAACAATCAATGAAAGCTGAGGTTATAAATTTGAAAAAGAGCGAAGAGGAGTATATGGAAAGGTTGAAGGGAGAAAAAAATGGGGGAATGCTGTAAGTATAATCTCAAAAAGTAAGTTGAAAAGAGCATGTCACAACAAACAGCTTCTTAAGTAATTTATGAGCTAAACACCCTTTGGTATGAATAGAAACAGGCTTTTATAGAATTAGAATCAGGCTTTTTTAAGGTTTTAAAATTTAAGTTATTTTAAAGCCATCTGAAGTCATTTATTTCCACATTAAGGGAAGACTTAAATGTTTTAAAGACAGTCCTGTTCATGGAAAAGACTACATTGAAAAAAGACAAGAAACTTGCTTATTAAGAAAAAATAAAATTAAAAAAAAACCCACTCCAAGTCCACTGATAGGGGAGATCCTTCTCCCCTTCCATCTCATCTTAGTCTATCAGGTCTCATCAGGACTGGCTGCATTGTCCTCCTCTGTGGCCTGACAAGGCTTCTCCCCGCTCAGGGGGAGGTGGTCAAAGAGCCAGCCATTGAGTTCATGTCAGAGACAGCCCCTGTTCCCACTGCTAGGAAATTCACTTGGACAGTGAGTTGCCATGGGTTACATCTGAGCAGGGGTTCTAGGTAATATACAAGAATGGTCCTTGGTTGGAGTATCAGTACTTTTGTTCTACACGGGAAAGTAATTGGACAGTACCTTATTTACGAAAAGAAAAATAACCAAAAGAATACAATAGAGGGAAGCTGGTCATGTCATAACCAAGAAACTGACCTATACTTCCTTTTCATTTAACATATGTGTACTGGAGTGTCTCTGGTCACCTGTGCTGCCTACCTGATTCTAAGCATCTGGAGCTGTCTACAGATTAAAGGATGACAGTGAGAAATGGCAAAGAAGATGATTTCTAGCTTTGTACATTTGGAAGCTTTAAGTTGTACCTGAGGTCATTAACACAGTGAAAATGTGCATGAGTTTCCTATGTTCAAAGGTTACTTACAATCTCCAAAGATGTCTCCAAGAAGGAAGATGCTCCCAAGGCCATTACCTTTTCGGCTGTTCTTGTTTTCTGTTTTGTTTTACTTTGCTTTGCTTTGTTTTGTTTGAGACCCTGGAAAGGCAATTCTTCTGTCTCAGCTTCCTGCATGCTGAGATGAAAGTTGTGAACCACCATGACAGACACCCTTCAAACAGGGCCATATCTTTAGGAGATCTGTGATTAGAATGGCCTTTCAGGGTAAGTAGGGGTGGCAGGCAAATAGTAAACAGCTCATTGTGTGATTTCCCAGAGAAACTAAACCAATAGTGTGCATTTTAATAAATGGGATTTAAGAAACAGACCCATGTGATTTTGCAAACTGAAAAGTCCAATCGGATGGGACAAGCAGGTTAGACACATGGGAATGTTCAAGATTTCAGTTGAAATGCAAAGGCCAATCAATAGCTGGCAGGTGACCTGTTGCTCTAAGGTAGCTGGTATGTAACTGATTGGGTAAGGGGTACCCACTGTTGACAGACATCAAAGCTCACTGACTTAAACCTTGATCTCATTCAAAGTCCCATTCACAAAAACATCCATAAATTAAATGTGATTGTGGACCAGTTTACCGCCCAGATAATTTGGCAGTAAGTTTTCACAGCTCATCTCAGAAGTTCTACATAAGTCAACACTTAATATTTATATTTTAAGAAAAAAAAAATCACACATTCTCCTTTTGTTGAATTCGTTGAGTTTCCCTTTTATAGGGTAATATGAAGAAACACATTGAGCACTGAAAATTGTGAAGTATCCAAAAATAGTTAATCTCATCCTCCTCATAAACACTTAAAATATAGGAATTTAAACATTTGTTTAACTGGTTCTTATTTGCAAAGTTAAGTGCTCAGTGGCCCATAAAAGATTCAAGATGACATCAATCTATGGATTTATTATCGCCATTAATATGGAGCTTTGGGAAAGTGTCCAGACCATTAGTTCTGAGTTAAATCTAGATTTTTAATTGCATCAATAACTGTAGTATGTTTTTCCGCTTCACTTTATAACACACACACACACACACACACACACACACAGAAAGAGTTAGAGGTGGTTTAGAAATGAACATTTGTATAAATAAATTTCAGTGTGTCATTTGAAAAGATAACCAGTTTCATCGGTGATGTTTATTTTCAGCTTTTAAATTATTTTATTTTCAGTTGCACGTGTCTACGTGTGTGTGTGTGTGTGTTTGTGTATGTGTGTGTGTATCAGGGGGTTATAAATGTGTCTACTATCAATGGAGGCCAGAAGTAGGTGGTCAGATCTCCCTAGAACTGGAATCATAAGCAGTCGCGAGTCAACCATATGTGTTCTGGACACCAGTTCGAGTCCTCAGCACATGCTGCTAGCCCCTGAGCCTTTCTCAAGGCTGTTTTTTATATTTTAAATTGTTTATTTTACGTGTAGGAGTGTGTTATCCTGTCTGAGTTTATGAGCACCATGTTCATGCATGAGCCAGCAGAGGCACTGAGTCCCCTAGAACCAGAATTACAGACTGCTGTGACTCCCTGAAACTTATGAACAACCATGCCAGCAGTGAGGACTGAAACCAGGTCCTCCTCCAAAGCGTCAGGGTGATCTCACCAGCCCCAAGCTTTCAAAAGCCAATCACACCTACAGATACCTCTCTTCTAAGTTAGGCTGTGTGATCATCGGTAGTTGTACTAACTTTAACCAAGGTCAGTTGAATAAAACAGTTACTCCTCTGTGTCGAAGTGTGGACATTTTAAACACTAGGCTCCAGTTTTCAGAAGCTGGGGTATTCCTATATCCAGTTACTTTTGAATGTAGTCTAAAATGTATAAAAGCACAGATATTTAGAATGGCATTACTGAAGAGTAGTGTCGTCATTCTTTTCAGAGGTAGAGATAAGTTGGAATTCTGAAAGATTGTGACACACAAAGTCTTTCGTCAGTTCAGTGAACTCTACAGACCGAATTTTAAAAAAATGCATGCATTTAAAACTATTCAGCAAAGAAAGGATATTAAATGAGCAAATCTTTACAGCCAGCTAGTGCAAAGGGGATCTCCAAAGGTGCTTTAAAGGGTTATTTAATTTGCCCACCAGGATATAATGTCCTATAATTATTAGTAGTAGTTTCCATGATGTTTTTCTTCTTCTTCCTTTTTAATGAAGCTGCTATTACCAGTTGCAACTTTTATATGGATGTATTCACATAGGAGATTTTAAGAAAGGAAATCACTCAGCTATTTTGCTAATATATAGCTCATGTGTTTGCATCATTTCAAGGTTTCCTAACTATGAGCAGTTTTACAGCATACTACAGATTCATGAGTGTCACATAAAAAGCCCAAAAGCTCAGTAGTATAGGCTTTACTTTCTAAAATATATTTTGAAGAAGTCACTGTCCTTGATACTGTCAGTACCAAATACCAAGTGCCATTTGCTCGATAAATCTTTACTTCAAAAGTGAATTTTCACTTCAAATTACACCGAGTCTCTCTTTGGACATATATGTAATTCTGTAATAAAATATCTATAGAATTATTTTTTAGTATAACAAGGGTCAAATTTATCAATCAGGACAATCTTTATATAAAAATGTTTTGATCTGAGTAAATATTAAAAAATTGAAATGTACACTTGTTCAACCTTGTTGGCTTCGTTATATATAAAACGAGCATAATTTATATTTCATAGAAGAAATAATTTATGGTGCTATTATTGATTGATGTTTCATTCTTTTCTCTTTCTTTTGCTCTACTATACTTTCTTAATTTTATTATTTATTATTTTTTTATTATTTTTATTTATTTATTTGTTTATTTTTATCTACAGGGAGCAGAAGTGATTGTGAGCCACACTGGGCATGGTTCAAGCATATGAGACCTCAAAGTCCACCCCCACAGTGACACACTTCCTCTCACAAAACCACACCTACTCCATCAGACTCACACCTCCTAATAGTGCTACTTCATATGGGCCAAGTAAGTATTCAAATACATGAGTCTATGAGGGCATTTAAACCTATATATTTTTGTTGTTGTTTATTACACTTTATTCACTTTGTATCCTAGCTGTAGCCTCCTCCCTCATCCTTTCCCAATTCCATCCTTCCTCCCTCTTTTCCTCCATGCCCCTCCCTCAGTCCACTGATAGGGGAGGCCCTCCTCCCCTTCCATCTGATCCTACCCTATCAGGTCTCATCATGACCAGCTTCATTGTCTTCCTTTGTGGCTTGGTAAGGCTGCTTCCCCCTCAGGTGGAGATGATCAAAGAGCCAGCCACTCAGTTCATATCACAGACAGCCCCTGTTCCCCTTACTAGGAAACCCACTTGGACACTGAGCTGCCCTGTGATACATCTGTGCAAGGGTTCTAAGTTATTTCCATGCATGGTCCTTGTTTGGAGTATCTGTCTCAGAAAAGACCCCTGTGCCCATATTTTTGTTCTGTTGTTCTTATGAAGCTTCTGTTCCCTCCAGGTCTTTCTATCTCTCCCTTCTTTCATAAGATTCCCTGCCCTCTGCCCAAAGTTTGGCTATGAGTCTTAGCATCTGCTTTGATACCTTGGTGGGTAGAATATTTAAGAGTCCCTCTGTGGTAGGCTCCTGTCTTATTCTTTGTTTTCTCCCTCTTCTGATGTCCTTCCGTTTACCTTTCTGAATGAGGATTGATCATCTTATTCAAGGTCCTCCTTCTTGCTTAGCTTCCTTAGGAGTATAGATTTTAGTATGTTTATCCTTTATATCCTTCACTTTCAACCACCTAATTATCTATAACAATCAATAATCAACAAACCAGCACTTATAGGTAGGGCAAGGTGATGTACAGGTAAAAATGTTGAGAATTTTTTCAAAGCCAAAGAAAATTGATTGGTATCTGTACCAATCAATGTGAGGGGCATAGTTAATGCCCCTCAGAACAAAATGAAACTCTAATAAAAAAGTAACTTATATTTTGTTATTTTAAATTGATTTCCAGGTATAAGTCACAAGTAGTGGGACTGTCTACTTGTATTATAGATGACTCAAGATAATTTTTAATCTGTTATTAAGCATTTTTGCATATAACTGAGGAAGGTAATGGTTGGTTGACATATATAGATAACTTAAATGCTTGTTAATTTTTTTCATATTAAAGTTTTTAATCAGTGAGAAGCTTTGCATATTATTTTTACATCCCTTGGTAGATACATTTAATTTGCTTTAAAACTATGTATAGAGTATAAGCTTACAAATAATTGATTGGATATATGTATTAGAAGACTACCAAAAAACACTAAAAACACAACAAAACAAAGCAAAGTAAAAAGGGCTTCTAATCTTGTCATGCCAGTACCTAACCTAAAGCACTTGGGAATCAGAAGCAGATGGAATATCCATTCTGAACACTAACATCAACTACAGTGAGTTCTAGGCCAGCAGAGATACTTAGTGAGACCCTGTCAAACACACACACACACACACACACACACACACACACACACACCATAAAGCAATGATCCTAGTTGTAAAATTCTTTTCACATGGAGTGCCAGAACTCCACCTAATTAAAGATTTCCCATGAAGCCAATGAGAACTAAATAATGGCATGGAAATTAACAGTGTAGTTTATTTTGACATGTGCATAGTTTTAAATGAATGTTCAAAGTCATGTGAATTATCAATTTGCATAATTCTTCTTTTACAAGTATAGGAAAAACTGGATATGCATATGGATGAAGGAATGGAGTACATGTTAAAATTCATGAGTCACAAATTAACCATGAAATATACCTTGAAACATATAGAAAAAAATATTAAAAGAGGTAGTGTCTGAAGACTTTTAGATAACTTTATTTGGAATATGCCATTTACACATCATATTTTGTACTTTATGTAAAATAAGATTTATTTATAATAAAAAATAAAAATAGTTATATTTTTTCTTAATCAAATGATAATTTACATGAATCTTGGTTTCTATTCTTAACTAGAGAGAGAACAAAGTTTCATTTCTGGTTTCCTCCATAGATTGAAATATAATAAATCAAAGAGAAAACATTAAAAGGTCTAGAAACCAAAGTAAATCTGAAAAGGAAGCTTAAAATTATATATCATCATAGATTAAGACAAAATAATGGTCTTAATAATGTCATTATTAGTAAAATATATGAAAGTAATATATTAGGAATACATGTTGGTAGCAGCAGATTAGGGTTCATTTATAAGGTCACATTAATTTGGTATTAAAGTTTATTGATAAGAATAGTTCAATTAATGAGAATGAAATTTAATTAAAAACAAGGTAACAAAAATTCACATGCAGTCAATTAAATGTTTAAATTTACTAAAATTGAGTTACTAATTTCAGAGAGAATTGGATCCAGAATTAAAAAGATGGCATAGCATTAAAAAGGTCAATTAAAAGCTTATCTTAGTTTTACAAAAGAAAAATTATATATACGGAACTTAAGCAAATGGAGGTGAATATCTTTTATTATCTACACCAGTGTAAACTAAACTATCAGATTAAGACAAATCTCTGCAGCTGAAAAGACAAGTCGACAACACAGTATAGCACGCATGCACTTAACAGAAGTTAAATACACTTAAAGAATATAATTATAAGAGTCAACCTAGCCACATGTAAATTAAAAAAAAGTATACAAATAATTTCAAATGGTTTCCTAGCAAACAAAATACAAACAAAATTTCTATGTACACTAATAATTACAAATATAGTTTTTCCTTTTTATTAATTTATTTATTCACTTCATATCCAGATTGTACTCCTTCCCTCCTCTCCTCCTTATTCCACCCTCTCTCTATCATCCCCATCCCCCTCCTCTACCCTTAGCCCAATGTTTGTGAGTCTCAGCATCTGTTTTGATCTTCTGCTGGGTGGAGCCTCTCAGAGGACAGCCAAGTTTGGCTCCTGACTGTGAATATAGCAGAATAGCAGAATGTCCTTAATAGGGTAAGGGGTTAGCTCTCTCCCATGGGGTGGGTCTCAAGTTATTGGTTAAACATTCCTTCTATCTCTTTTCTATCTTTATTCCTGCACATCTTGTAGGCAGGGTAAATTTTGCGTCAAAGATTTTGTGGGTGGATTGGTGATTCCCTCCCTCCACCCGGTGTCCTGTCTAGTTCAAGGATGTCCTCTTCAGTCTCTATGACCCCTGCTACTAGAATTCTCACCTAGAGTCACCCCCTATATCCACCCAGAAGCTTATCCTGTCTTAGCTCTCCAGCTTGTCATACAGATGGTCCTGCCCACAGTTTCTTTTTTTCCTGTTGGCCTTCTGTCCTCTCATCCCTGCTCTTCCCAGCTCTGGTCTTCATTCTCATTTGTTTCTGGGCTCCCTCTCTTACTTTGTTTCCTCTCTTCAGCTACTCCCACTCTCTATTCTATTTCCTTTTCTGAGTGAGATTTAAGCATCCTCTGTTGGGTCCTCTTTGTTACTTATCTTATTTGGGTCTATGTTTTGTTTTATGTCTGATCTGTACTATCTGGTTAAAATCTGCTTATAAGTGGGTACATAACATGTGTGTCTTTCTGCATCTGGGATGCCTCATTCAGGATGATCTTTTCTAGTTCCATCCCTTTGCCTGCAAATTTTATGATTTTGTTTTTAATAGCTGAGTAGTATTCTATTACATAAATATACCACAATTTCTGTATCCATTCCTCTGCTGAGGGACATCTAGGTTGTTTCCAGATTCTGACTATTATAAACAAAGCTGCTATGAACATTTTTGAGCAAATGACTTGTTGTATGGTTGAGTATCTTTTGGATATATGCCCAGAACTAAAATAGCTGGGTCTTGGGGTATACCTATTCCCAATTTTCTGAGAAAGTGCCAGATTGATTTCCAAAATACTTGTACATGTTTGTACTCCCACCAGCAACGGAGGAGGGCTCCCCTTTCTCCACAGCCTCGATAGCATGCGCTGTCACTTGTGGGGTTTTTTCCTTTTTTTTCTTTTATTATTATTATTAACATTTATTACAAATTATTCAATTTGTATCCTAGCTGTGGCCTCCTCCCAATCTCTGCCCCCTTCCCTCTTCTCCTCCTAGGCCCTTCCCTCAGTCTGCTGATAGGGGAGGACTTCCTCCCTTTCTATCTGACCCTAGCCTATCAGGTCTCATAAATCTAGCTGCATTGTTTTCCTCTGTGGCCTGGCAAGGCTGCACACTCCTTCCCCCTCCCCCACCAAGGGCAAGGTGATCAGAGAGTCTGCCACTGAGTTCATGTCAGAGACAGCCCCTGCTTCACTTACTGGGGAACTCACTTGGAGACTGAGTCTATATGGGCTACATCTGAGCAGGGGTTTTACATCATCTCCATGCATGGCCCTTGGTTGGAGTATCAGTCTCTGCAGGGACCCCAGGGCCCAGATTTTTGGTTCTGTTACTCTCCTTGTGGATCTCCTGTCCCCTACAGGTCTTTCTATCTCCCCTTTCTTTCATAAAATAACCATTCTGACAAGTGTAAAATAGAATCTCAGAGTCATTGTGATTTGCATTTTTCTGATGACTAAGGATGTTGAGCATTTCTTTAAGTGCTTCTTAGCCATTCAAAATTCCTCTTTTAAAAATACCTTGTTTAGGCCTGTACCCCATTTTTAATTGGATTATTTGGTTTGTTGGTGTTTAATTTCTTGACTCCTTAATATATTTTGAATATTAGCCCTTTGTCTGCTGTAGAATTGGTGAAGATTTTTCTCAATCTGTGGACTTGTTTTGTTTTATTGACAGTGCCCTTTGCCTTACAGAAGCTTTTCAGTTTCAAGAGGTCACATTTCTTAATTGCTGGTCTTAGAGCCTGAACTGTTGGTGTCGTCAGGAAGTTGTCTCCTGTGCCAAAGAGTTCAAGGCTCTTCTCCACTTTTTCTTCTTGCAGATCTGTTTTTATGTTGAGGACTTTGAGAACCTCGGACTTGAGTTTTGTGCAAGATGATAAATATGGATCTATTTACATTTTTCTACATGTAGACATCCACTTAGACAAGTACCATTTTTGAAGATGCTGCCTTTGTTTTCCATTGTATGGTTTGGGATCCTTTGTCAAATATCAAGTGTGAGTGTGCGGGTTTATTTCTGGGGCTTCACTTCAATTCCACTGATCTACCAGTCTGTTTATATGCCAGTAACATGCATGTTTTTTTACTATTACTCTTTAGTATAGCTTGAAGTCAGGGATACCTCTAGAAGATCTTTTGTTGTACAGGGTTGTTTTAACTATTCTGGGTTTTTTGTTTTTCCATATGAAATTGAGAATTGTTCTTTCAAGGTCTATAACAACTTGTATTAAAATTTTGATAGGGATTGCATTGAATCTGGAGATTGCATTTGGGAAAATGGCCATTATTACCTGGTTATCCTACCAATCCATGAGAGAAGGAGAACTTTTCATCTTCTAATATCTTCTCCAATTTCTTTCTTAAGAGACTTGAAGGTCTTACAGGTCTTTGACTTCCTTGGTTAGACTTATACCAAGATGCTTTATATTATTTGTGGCTATTGTGAAATGTGTAGTCCCCCTAATTTCTTTCTTATCCTATTTGCCGTTCATATACAGGAGGGCAACTGAATTTTTTTAATCATGTATCCAGCCACATTGCTGAAGGTAGAATTGTGGTAGAATTATGGGGATCACTTACGTATACTATCACATCAGCTGTGCATAGCAACACCTTGAACACCTTGACTTCTTCCTTTCCAATTTGTATCCCCTTGATCTTATTGCTCTGCTTGGGAATTCAAGTACTATATTTAAGAGAAACGGTGAAAGTGGACAGCATTGTCTTGTCCCTGATTTAGGTGGTATTGTTTTAAGTTTCTCTCCATTTAATTTAATGTTGAATATAGGCTTGCTATACTTTGCCTTTATTGTGTTTAGGTGTGTGCCTTGTACCCCTTAGTTTTTCTACTTTTATAAACTTTATTCTGGTACTAGCTTTAGGGGTTTAGATTTAAAAATTAAAAAAATAGCAATTTTTTTATACATTGGATAATTTGGGAATACAAGAAGAAAGCTGATCAGTGCAGCCCTTATCAGAGTAGAGAGCTAGATCAAGGTTGTTAGAGTCGCAGTTACAGGCATAAAAACAGACCAGCCATTCCAAAGAGTAGAGCCTGGGATTCACCAATACATGAGATAATTCTAACAGTCATTGTTTCTAATTGTTGTGATGAAAACTATGACCAACAGCAATTTATGCAAGGAAAGTTTTATTGCACTTACACTGTCATATCACAGTTCATCATATAAGGCAGTCAGGGAAGAAACACAAATTGGGAAGGGTCTGGAAGTAGGAGCTGATGGAGAACCGATGTCTTGCTCCTCATGTCTTGTTCAGTTTTCATTCTTCTACACTCCTGGGCTCACATACCCAGGGGTAGCACCACCAAATGGTCTGTGCCCTCCCATATCAATCATCAATTAAGAAAATATCGCACAGTTTTGCTCTCAGGACAAAGTGGTAGGAGGCACTTTCCCAGTTGATGTTCTCTCTTTCTAAATGACTCTAACTTGTGTCAGGATAAATTTAACACACCCAACACAAGGATGCTACATAACAGAAATAATGTCAAAATCAGAAGAAAAATAGGAACACCTAAAGATTTTTACTTACTTTATCAGATGATCAAAATTAAATGAATTATATCCAAGAGTTACTCAGAACATAGTATGTGTGCATCTCTATGCTGGAACCCAGTCAGACATCAAGCATTATTTGGAAGCATAAATTTAAAATGAGCAAGCATGACAGTCCAGCATTTACTCTCCTAAGATTTCCCTCATTGTTGTATGATGACACAGAGAGAGAATATAATCTTTGTTGTCTTTAGAAATGAATAGCTTGACATGTCAATATAAAGTTACTCAGAAACAATGAAACAGATGTGGGAAACACAAATAATTAAGTTATGTACTAAAAATTTAAAAATGAATATAGGTATTCATAAGTTGGAGGAAATTGGAAAATATAATACTTAAGGAAGAAGCCAGAATATTTTTAACACTTCTATAAGTTAAATAAGATAAGAAAGAGTTGTAAATTAAGGTTTGTGTGATGAGGTTAAGAAGAAGGAAATAAGAGAAAACAAAGGTAAAATCAATAAAAGCATGAAGGGGAACTTGTATGGATTGATGGTGTTTCAGAAGTAATATACTTTTCAATAATCTTTTTAAAAATATTATCACTCATGCAGTAACATTACATAACTATGACTACAAAGGGAAGATATTTTTATAATTATCCCTGTGTAGTATTTCTTAGGATGACACTAACTCAGATAAGAGATCAAGGAAACACCAAAGTAGCAGTTCTATCAGAGTCCAACTTAATGAACCAATGAGTTTACTAGAATTACTTAAAGAAGTGTAGGTGAGGGATTATATACAAGAACATGGATGACTCACAAAAGCCCCATTTCTTGAGCCTGCATGACTTGCAGGCAGCTACATAGGTTAGAGAGTTTCCAGTGTCCCACAGACTATAATCCTGATAGGGAAAGAAAAGCTGTAGATTTTGTAAGTTTTAAGAACTTTCTGAGATTTGTACATTACATATTTTGTGGGCATTGTAAATCCTATTTGCTTTATGAGTAATAGCTATGGAATATTTCAGTGAAGAGAAAATTCTATATGATATTATTTGTGCCCAATCGTCATGTATCATGAATATACCTTCGCCTTATCATCCCCTACAGAAGCATAAAACCCTTTTAAACATGCAGATCTATATTTATTTGTATTCTACCAAACAGATGAATTAAAATTTAATGACTTTCCCCACAGGTGTATATTTAGACAGATTTAATTTAATAAAGTTTTAACTTTACTAAAAATATTCAAAAAATTATTTTATAAATGTCTTTGCAAACTTCTAAAATATAACTGTAACTTTCTTAAATATTATTGTCTTACTTGTATATGTTGAACTACAAAATAAGTGCCTAAAGTAAAGTGATAAATTAAAGATTACATAGATTTTGTCTGTTGTTACAAGAGATAACTGTATTTAAAAATTAGATTAACAACTAGAGTTTAATGTCTTTATTTTTGATCCATATGAAACTTATTTAAATATGAAAAAACTAATGATGATGTAGTTTTAATGAGCATGATTTTTGTCTCATTATAAGTACTCAAATATCATTTCCTCACATTTTCTACCTACCAGTTTTTCCTGTGATGCTCAATATCTCATTCAGTCTCATTCCTTTTGATAACACAAAACTTACTATTCATGTGGAAAGTTGTACTTTTAAATGTAATTTTTCTTGTCACCTTTCATTTAATATTTCCTTTGACATTTTCCAATGCCTGTCTCACAACAATAAACTATAACTTGATCACATTTAAGAAAGTTTTTCATAGTGTTTTATGTGGATAAATTTTTGTTTGTTGGTCACCCTTTGAGGTATTAACATAGTAAGTATTTTAATACAACAAGAGAGAAACTGTTCATATTGGTTTGTTTAATATCCTGAACCAATTCTATGTTTTCTTCAAATGATCATTTTATTTTTTAGCTAAGCTTTTCTACATTTTGTTATCTTTTAATTACATTAGTGAATGGCATCACTCGTATTTCTAAACTCACTATTTAAAAAATGTTAATTAAAATACAATACTCATTTCTTCCTATTTATTTTCGCCTTTGAATCTGTTTATGGGCCCTCCTTCAAGCCCCTTCCACATCTCACCTCCTTACTCCTTTTCAAATTAGTGGTCTCTTTTTCTTTATTAGTTTTACACACACACACACACACACACACACACAGAGAGAGAGAGAGAGAGAGAGAGAAAGAGAGATAGAGAGAGAGCGAATTCAACCTGTTGAGTCTGGTTAGTGTTACTTATATGTCCATAATTTCATGGCCTACCACTTGGTATTAGCTAATGAATTATGAGGTTCTTTCTTGGGAAAGATGATTCTCCCATTCTCAATACTCTTTAGTTGACTGTAGTTCTTTATGAGGGGTGAAGGCCTGTAATATTTCTTCCTTTCACATTAGCATGTCTGTTTGTTTTGTCATTATTAAGATCCTGCTAAAGCATCCAGAAGTAACATGTCATTTCTAGTAGATACAAGATGAAAAAGCTAATAATTTTCTATAAACTTTTTCAGAATCTTTGGCAGATATTTCTGCTCTCGAAAATTCTACTCATCTCATCACATTATATACAATAAGAACAATAACTATAGTTTTGTTTTCCTTTTGATATTCATTGTAACTTTCTTTTGGCCGTTTGTATTGGTGAGAAATTTCCTAATAATGTTACATTAAAAAAAAATGGTGATAACACTTCACTATCTATGCCTATAGAATTAACTGCTGCCAAAATGTAAAAACTTTAAACAAAAGCAATATAGTTTCTTCAGTAGTTTTGTGTTCATTCTGACATAACTTGGAAGTTCTACTGTTCTCAGTTAGGGGTGTTCTTCCTGATGCCCTTGGTCCTTGAGACCAGATGGCACATTATCGCCACTCAGTTTATCTTGTTTCCATATCCTCACACAGCATTCCATTTTTCTTATTCTGACAACATATTCTTTTATATAGCATACTGAGACTTAAAATGCTGAAAAAAAATTTAAAGTTTTTGAAAAAAATTTAAAAAACTCTGTGAGTTTAAGGCCAGCCTGGTCTATACAGTATATTCCAGAATAGCCAGATCTACACAGTAAGACCCTACCTTGAAACAAAACAAAAATACAAAAGTGGGGCACAAATAAAAAATGGTCAGGTTTTTTTTAAGTATCAAGCATAGACCCGGATCAATTATTTCTTCCACCTTCTTTTAATAGTAAACTCTTAGATCAGCTCTCAGAAAAAGGTTCAATGAACAGGAAAATTATTCCCCAATGGCAAGTGATAAAGACATGGTTTGAGTTAACTTTTTTTTTCTTTTTTTTTATTATTATTTTTTTCTTTTTAGTTACATTTTGTTAACTCTGTGTCCCAGCTGTATCCCGCTCCCTCATTCCCTCCCCAACCCCACACTCCCTCCGTGGTCTCCTCCCTGCCCCTTTCCAAGTCCACTGATAGGGGAGGACCTCCTCCCCTTTCATCTGACCCTGTTTTATCAGGTATCTTCAGGGCTGGCTGCAAAGTCCTCCTCTGTGGCCTAACAGAGTGCTCCTCCCCGGGGGGGGGGGGGAGGGGTGTCAAACAGCCTGCCCTTGAAATCCTGTTAGAAATAGTCCGTGTTCCCCTTACTTTGGAAAACTACTTGGTTACTGAGCTACCATGGGCCACATCCGAGCAGAAGTTCTAGGTTATATCCATAGATGGTCCTTGGTTGAGTGTCAGTCTCAGAAAAGACCCTGTGCCCAGATATGATTAATCCTCATTTAGAAAGACAAATGGGATGTGCATTGAACTTATGACAGGAGTCTACCACAAAAGGCATCTGAAAGACTCTACCTAGCAGTGTTTCAAAGCAGACACTAAGACTCATAACCAAACCCTCGGCAGAGTGCAGGGAATCATATGAAAGAAGGGAAGTTAGTATGATATGGAAAGGATAGGAGCTCTACAAGGACCAAACATATTTGAGTTAACTTTTTGACCTACTTGTAACAACTTGAACCTTGAAACTGTTATCCCTCACAGTTTCTCACGATGACAATTTGAACCTCAGGGTGACAAAATTGGAAAACGAAAGGGTCTTTAAGGTTGAGCCTAGTGACATGTTCTTTGCTTCATTAGAGATGCGCTGTCAAAAGACATAAAAATATTTCTTATTGGATACTTGTGAGTTCTCTCAAGAAGTTGGCTCTAAAAGCCCAAGTCTTACTTAAAGATGCTGTAAAAGCCAGTGACAGGTAATAAATAGCTCCTGGCTTGTGGTTAAAAACTAGGGTAGACATAGTAATGAATTCCTGGACTAAAGCTGAGCTTTACTCCCCAAGAGTAATTCTCTGTGGCTCGTGGTTCTAATCTCTGAGCTCTTTGCTTTGTCTTTGGCTTTTGTTTTATAAGGAACAAGACAGATAAGCCACTGTGTAACTTAGTTATCAGTGAGTTACCTGTCATAGGAGATGTGGGGCTTATAGTATTCTTTCTCTCCCTTCCAGAGCATGTGGATATAACTATTTTTGCTTATTTTTTATAATTTATTCACTTTATATCCCAATTGTGGCCTGCTGTCTCTCGTCTCCTCCTGATCCCCTCTTCCTCCCTCTTCCCTCTTATCCTCCTTCTCTAGTCCATAAAAAGGGGGAGCCCTCTTCCCCTGCTATCTGACCCTAGCCTACCAAGTCTCACCAGGACTGCCTACATCTACTTTCTCTGTGGCCTGGCTAGGCCTCCCTGCCACAGGGCAGTGATCAAGGAGCAGACAACAGAGTCCATGTCAGTAATAGTCTCTGCTCCTTTTACTAGAGAGCCCACTTGGAGCCTGAGCTGCCTATTGGTTATATCTGAGCGGGGGGTCTAGGTTCCTCCATGCATGGTCCTTGGTTGGTGCATCAGTCTCTGTAGGGCCTGATGGGCCGAGATTTGTTGGCTTTTTTGGTATCCTTATAGAGCTCCTGTCCCTTCCAGTCCATCTATCCCTCCCCCAACTCTTCCATAAGACTCCTTGTGCTCTGTCCAAAGTTTGGTTGTGAGTCTCAGCATCTGCTTCTATCCCCTGATGGACACAGTCTTTCAGAGGAAACCTATGGTAGACTCCTGTCCTGGTCCCTCTCTTCCACCACTTCTGGTGTTTATTCTTTTTTCCCTTCTAAATGAGAATTAAGCATCCTCCCTAGGGTCCTCCTTGTTATTTAGCTTCTTTAGGTCTGTGGATATAACTATTGTTAAACTATACAACTTGTCTATGTATCAGAACAGCTTACTCCAGGAGACCAAGTCACACCCAGTTACCTTTTTCTAATAGAATAGCCCCTTCTCCACCATAAACTGATAGCCAAGGGCCCTATTAAAATTCTCGGAGGTGTTTTCCTGGAGACCTCTAATTCTTCCTCTCCCTAAATGCTGTACCTCTTCAAGCAGGGGTTGGACCTTGTGAGATTTCCCTGATCCATGCTGTGATGTCAATTGTTACTGTTTAGGACCACATTGTTAAGATGTTATGGTCACATCTCTCTTGTCTTATTCAGAAGGAAGAATTCCAGAACAGACGCATGTTTTCGTTTTGGGATCTTACACTTTCTCCAATTCTAAGTGGTCAACCACAAACACATATAAATATGAGCAACACTAAAGAGACTTAATAATATGAGAGAACATGATGTCATGAAATAGAGTTGGAACGGGTGGGGCATGGGAGGAGATGGTGGGGAGAAAATGCTGTGTGGAAATGATATACACTACTTGTGTGTGAAATTCTCAAAAATAATAATAAAATAAATATGGAAAAGGTACTCAGCAGAGCCAGGCATGGTGGTGCATGCCTAGAGTCCCAGCAATAGGGGAGGCAGAGGCAGGAAGATCACTGTGAGTTTGAGGCCATCCTCGTCTACAAAGCATGTCCAGGATATCCAAGGCTACACAGAGAAACCTGCCTGGAAAAATAACACCCCCCCAAAAAAATATTATGAGCCATGCCATCTCTCGGAGGCCCAGCCCCATGGCAGTAAGAACAGTGAAACATTAACCTTGAGTCTCCTAAGGCACCATGACACCTCTAGTCTGAAAGAGTTGAAATGTATCATTCTTACTATTCACTGAAATTATGAAAGAGTTCACCTGTGAATCCATCTGGAGACATCTATTATTTTTATATGTTTAACTGTCTGAACATTTTCCTCTTTCATTTTACAGTTACTACTTTATTGATTTGCTTTAAATTTCAACCTGGATTGATTTGCTCTTTTTAATTTCCCTAGGAAATTACATACTTCCACAGTTTATTTAAAATATATATATTATAGACCCAAGGGAGTTGGGAATTGTGCAAATCCCTCTGTTCTTGGTTAATTTACCCATTCCAAAGTATGATTTTGTGTATTTTGGCTTTATCCAAACTTTGGTCAGATCAGAATGCAGACTGAATCAGATCAAACCTGAAAAGAATTTCATCATTTGTGATTTCATCGAAAAGGAAAACCAGCCCAGAAAAATCCTTTGGGAATGTGTTACTTGAGTCAGAGCATACTATTTACCACTCACCCCAAAAGACCCACTTTCTCCTCTAGCACTGACAGAGATTTGTATTTCCTTGAAGGATAGATGAAATATGGACTTGCATTGTGAGGTCATGCTGTATGAAAAGTGGGTGCATTTAAGCACCACAGTAGCCATGACATGCCATACACCCAAGAGCTCAAAGTATAAAAGGCAGATGTATAACCAAGTCAGTAACTAGACAGTTAGTTCTTAGGCTCACACAGCTCCCATTGGGGCATATTCATAGGGAAGAATGGGTATGGCTTGTGGAGCCTTCAAGCTACTAGGAGCAAAACTGTACAAAAGATTTGAAGAGACTTAAACTTTATGTTTTCCTTCATTGGTCTCAATCCCTTACATTTTTTTCACACATTCTTTATACATTAGTCACCAAGGTTATAGACACTTCTTTATTTCATTAAAGACTATGGTTTTTTTTTTTTTTTTATGTGTTATTTGGGTTTGTGTTCTAGTTTTTTGCATGGCAGTTTTAGAAGACAAATTGAATTAAAGCACATTGGTGTCTCATATTTTATATAAACCAAGATTCTTATTCAATTTTGTCATTTTTATTTTAGGATTAGTTAAATTTTTCCTTTTTAGAAAACATTACATCTTAATAAACTAGTTGAATTATAATAATTGTTTTCATCCCAATCATTAATTTCCTCATTGATTTTGCTTTTAAAATATATCAACTTCAAAATATAGATAATTTAATATAGTATTAACACTAGGGTATTTAGATACTTTAGAATTCTGTCTCTAAAGTAATAAAGTAAATTTCAATTTCAGTATTTTATTTCAAAAGTCATAACAGCATGTAATATGTTGGATTTAATGTTCACAAAAATGAGCATGGTGATTTAACTATAATAATTAAATAAGAAAAGTATGAGAAACTTAGAGCTCAAGCATGTGCATCTGTTCTCAAGCCCATACATGCCAAAATCTATTGCTGGTTTTATTTAAATCACTATGAAGCAAACTCTTCCTTCTGTCATATGTACTCATCCTAACTGAGTTTCCCAATTAATTTCTATATTTACTCTTGTTTATAACGAGGGAAGGATTTGATTATAAGAGGAAGAGGGTTTTTTTAAATATTCTCTCAAAAGTATATTCATTTTCACCTATCATTTCCCATTATTCTCTTAGGACGTTTCTTTTTTCATTTCTTCATTCAATTGTATGTGTAAACAAGAACTGAGCATTTGCCAAAATCTATGCTCATTTGCTAGAAATATAATATTGAGAAATAGGAATACAGCCTGTCCCTGTATGTAACTTAAAATATGGAAAGCTATTTTAAAACTGAACTGAAAAGTATAACACAGTTTGAAAAATACTAAAGTAGAGAAGACACCATGGCTAAGACATCAAATAGAAAAGGCTCAGGCACACAATCTAGAGAGTAAGAGAAAATAAAAATAAGAAAAAGTTTATGAATAAGTCATCGTACTTGCATGTTAATTATCACAGCTTTAAACTTAGCATAGTCTCTTGCCTGCCTGGGCAGTTTGTGAATTAACTAAGAGATTTGAACAATTTGTGAATTTAGAAGGCAGAAAAGTGTTTCCATCTTGCTCATTGTTTTTATACATTAGTATAATTATTTCCTCCATTAAGTTTAATTAATACAAAGATATAAAACACTGAAGTCAACCAAAACCAAATCACAGAATCATTATTGCAATGAAAACAACCCTAACTGGTGTCTAAGCTTGAAGGTTCATAGCTGTGCATATAGGATTCCATCAACTCTTTGCATTTTGAAGAAAATTTGATTTATTTCTGGACGTTCTCTTGACAGAAAATGGATTTCAATTTTTTTAATGTATTAAAATAAATTTCAAAAATATGTGGTCCATGTGCTAAAATAATTCTTGTAGATTAAATAATTAATGTAATTCTTTCCTCTTTTATTTCTACTTAGCAACCAGATAGACAACCTCAAATGTCTTTGATCAGGAAAAAAATTAGTAATAATTGTTGTAGACAACTGCTTTTCAATTTTTCATCAGCTGAGATAATTCAAGCTAATTTACATGCCCCATATGTCTACTTTGACATAATGCAACTGAGACTTAAGACATTTTAAACATAATATGTTTCTAGATAAGTATTTCTTGACACTAAGATAAAGATGTTGCTAAATAAATTATTCTGGCATTGAAATGAAATAATAAACTATGGGATATTTCAACCAACATATCCACTGTATATGAAATTTATCTCGAAGGCTGTGACAGAGCTCTTTAATAAAACACATTTTTTTTCTTGAAAATTTTAACCTTTTACATTAGTATCATCAGCCAAAATATTTACTTGGCCCATATATCTGAATCAAAGACCTTGGAAATTGTATTTTCACCCTATGTAACTTTCTTGCATCAAAGGATTGTTTTTATTTTGTTTTGTTTTGTTTTTGAGACAGGGTTTCTCTGTGTAGCCTCAGCTGACCTGGACTCACTTTGTAGACCAGGTTGGCCTTGAACTCACAGAGATCCACCTGATTCTGCCTCCCCAGTGCTGGGATTACAGGTGTGTACCACACTACCCAGTTCATAGGATTGTTTTGAAGATTAAATGGGAAGACATGTTGTTGCTTTAAAAGTTAGTCCATCTTAGAATTAATTGGTTTAATGAAAAACTTAAATTCAAGTGAAACATAATCTAACATGTTTTGTCATTGGTTTTTCAACAATGATCAAAGGCTCTCTCTCTCTTTTTCAGCCCTGCCACCTTGGGGCTTGTCTATAGCTAGCTCAATTTTTATAATCCATAAAATTTATTCTAGTGTGGAATTTTAATATTCCCAAATTAAGGTTCATAGGGAATTCTGGCTGTTTTGATACAGAGGGAGTTATTATACTATCATCTACATCACCATTCTCTCTAATATATACTCCCCAAATGTCAGGAAATTACCTGGATTTTTGCCACTCTGAAATCCCAAGTTAAAGTTTTTGGTTGTGGTTTTGTTTTGTTTTGATCCTGGATTTAAGTAAAACTCATATGCTGGCCTCAGCTAATGATAAAATGTCCATTCCATGCCTATTTCCATCTATATCAACTTTCTTTAATTATTCTTCTTGCTGCCACATAGAATAGGATATGTCTGTCAGTTGTGTCCTAGAGGATAGGTGAAAGGCTACAGTTTTAAAGGAATCTTCATTGCCTGTAGTATTGGTTTGGAGAGTTTTCTCTTATTTGACACAAGGAATACTCAAGCAGATTTAAATATCTATTGACCTGATAATTAAAGCAACAGAAATGTAAATTCCCCCAAAGACAGTATGCAATTTAAAGCATTAGCCATCAAAATTTAGTTCAATCAAACTACCAAGATCTCTGGAAAAACTACATAAAATTATACATGGTGGCTTTCTAACACCAATAGCCTATGGGTAGATAGATGGCAGATTCAGTGCAAATCATACAATAAACTCACAATTACTCTTAGTGTTCCCCCCCTTCCCCTCCCCCTTCTTCTCTCCTCTTCTTTTTCCTTTTCTTCTATACTGAAATACTAAACACCATTGTAAAATAACATTTATTTTAGAAACAAGAAGAGTGAGTCTAATCGTTATAATTGTGCAGAAAAATTAAGGTAGATAGGAAGAATGTGAACATGGGTAAACCTACTTTATAATATTCAAAATAAGTTGGGGAAAATGGTAGGCAGTCTCAAAATTAACCCAAAGATTTAAATTGGTTTTCCAATTTAAACAAGATCTCAGTTGCCTGAATATGTTCCCTTTATTAAAATATAGCAAATTACCTTTAGTTTGTATATAATGCAGAAAATATTTTTATAGTGTGCTACAGACTATATTGTGTCATCTATGAAATTACTTACAGGAGATGAAGTTAAATGATACCATAAAGGTACATCTCTCTTTATTCTGATAAAGGGGGTGGGGCATGAGTTGAATTTTTAAAAGAGGAAAAATCTAATAAAATAAAAGAATGACGATGTGGTGATGATGATAGTGATGTTTTCTCTTCTTTCTGCTCTTTCTTTATCTTGATCCCTTGATAGACTACCTTCAATACTGAAATAAGTATGCTTCTTAAATACAAATTTATTATAGCCTCAAATCAAAAGCACAGGGGAGATGAATGAATAAACCAATTAGGTTTTAGTAATATACTATCACAAAGCCATGCTTTGATTTCAAAAGAATACAAGGAAGGTAAATAGAAAAATATATCCAATAAAATAATAAGCAAAACAAAGGTAGCATAAGAAATCTATATAACAGGCCTTGTTACAACTTTTTTAGAAACCTGTTGGTATAATAGGTTGTTAAAAGTAATCTCCATCAAAAGTATAATTATAAATATATTCAAACCATATTTATATATCTTAAGTATATATAAATGTTGACATTCTACAAAGAGAATCAAATATAAATTGCAATAATACAAAAGACTTCAATAATGCCAACTTAACTCATAGAGTAAATCAATTAACTAATTTGAATCAAACTACAAGCTAAGTTAGCACTGTAGACATAGACAAAACTTTAAAACCAACAGCAAGAGGAGTATAAATTCCTGAAATACACACAGAACATTCTCTGGTACAAATAAATCTAAGGTTACAAAACAGTTCTTGACAAAAGTAAGAAAAAAAGAATTTCAGATATCTTTTCAAGAATAAATATCTTTTCAAGAATAAAGCTTGAATTCAAAAGTCAACAATGGTAGAAGAAAAAAAGGGGGAGGGGACTCAAAAACTACAGAGAAACTAAACAGCATAACCTTGAACACCTAATTCCTAAAAGAAATAAAAAAGGAATCTCATGTATTGGTAGGAGGCTCAGTGGATAAGAATGCTTGCTCTGTAAGCTCAAAGACCTGAGTTTACACCTCCAATACCCATGTAAATGCTGGGCATGGCTATGCATGCTACTAACCTCAGCAATGCAGGCAGAAACAGATGGATCATGAGAGCTTACTAGCCAGCAAAAGTGGCTGAAACAGCAAGCTTCTGATTCAAGAAAGTATAATGTCTCAAGACAACAGGGCAAAAAGTGATAGAGGAAGACAGCTGACATAATTCTCTGGTTTCTGAATGCATTCAACTGTACATACACATTCATACATATAAACAAAATAGAGAGGGACTTTAAAAACATTAACACAAAGATAGATATAACAAAAAAATCTGTAGTAAAAAGGTGATCTTATGAGAGTTTTGTTTTGCTAAATATTTACACTGAAAATATAAATGTCTTAGTTTTAAAATAAACTAGCAAGAATAAAGACAAGTCATAGAAATAAAAATAGACTGCTCAATCAATGGAATAGAGTCAAGGACCCAGAAATAAACCTATATACCTATAGCCACTTGATTTTTGACAAAGAGCCAAAACCATACAACAGAAAAGAGAAACAATCTTCAACAAATAGTGCTGGTCTAACTGGATATCTACATGTAGAAAAATGCAAGTAGATCCATATTTATCACCCAGCACAAAACTAAAGTCCAAGTGGATTAAAGACCTCAACTAAAACTAGACACAGTAACTCTGTAAAAAAAAAAAAAAGTGGGGAAGAACTTTGAACTCATTGGCATAGGAGACAACTTCCTGAACAGAGCAACAGCACAGGCCTTAAGATCAACAATCTATGTTTGGGACCTCATGAAACTGAAAATCTTCTGCAAAGCAAAGGACACTGTCATCAAAACAAAACGAAAGACTACAGATTGGGAAAGGATCTTCACCAACCCTATAAGTGACAGAGGGCTAATATCCAGAATATGTAAAGAACTCACGAACACAAATCAAATAATCCAATTTAAAAATGGGGTACAGGGCTAAAAAGAGAATTCTCAATAGAGGAATGTTGAATGGCAGAGAAACACTTAGAGAAATGTTCAACATACTTAGTCATCAGGGAAGGACTGTAGAGAAAAGAGAAACTGAGGGAAGGGGTATCTCTGTGACAAGCTGGAGGCCTAAGACAACAGGGAGGATATGATGGGTACTCAAGCAGAGACTCCTAGTAGCATAGGCAAGAGAGACTGAAGAGGACACCCACTAACTAGACTAGTCTCCTAGCAGAGGGAGGGGAACATCAACCAACCCACGAATCTTTGATGCCAAATTTACCCTGCTTACAAGATGTGCAGGGATAAAGATAGAACAGACAGAGCAGAGATCGAGGGAATAGCCAACCAATACCTGTCCAGTCCAACAACCCAATGCCTGTCCCGTCTGACAACTCACCCTATTAGAGAATGTTAACCTCTGACACTATGAAGGATGCTCTGCTAAATATGCAGACAGGACCTTGACAGAGTTGACCCCTGAGAGGCTCTACCCAGCAGTGCCTCAAAACAGATGCCAAGACTCACAGCCAAACACTGGATGATTCATAGGGTATCTTGTGGAAAAGTGGGAGAAAAGAGAACAGGACCTGGAAATGGCAGGAGCTCCACAAGAAGACCATTAGAGCCAACTAACCAGGGTCCAGACGGGCTTGCTGAGCCTGAAGAATCAAACAAGGATCATGCAGGCACTGGACTTAGGCCCCCTAAAGATTGAACAGATGGGTAGCTTAGGACTCATGTGGGTCCTCTAGTAAGGGAAGTGGGGACTGCATTGTACATGGACTCACTTGCCGGCTCTTTGATCACTTTCCCCTGGTGGCACTGCCTTGCCAGGCCACAGGGCAAAAAGAACATGCTCAGGCCTGGTACAACTTGATTAGCTGGGCTAGATGGAAAAGAATCTCCCCTTTTCTGAGTAAAGGGGGAGTGGTGAGGGAAAGAGGATGAGACTGGGAAGGAAGAATGAATGGGGGTGTAACAAGGATGTAAAGTAAATTAAAAGAATAAATATATAAAAATTAACAAAATAGAAAACATTAAGAACCAAAATAATTTCATGTGAACACTTATGATGAGCCGTTTCCTAATTTATCTTCCTTTCTAAGATAAATACTTAGTGGGCTCACCCAATGCCTGTGGAAGGAAACTATTCAATGAGATATTTTTCTTTTTTTAATTACATTTTTATTTTCTAATATTAGTTACAGTTTATTAACTCTGTATCCCAGCTGTAGTCTGCTCCCTCCTTCCATCCCAATTCCACTCCACTCCCTCATCTCCTTCCTGCCCCTTTCCAAGTCCACTGATTGGGGAGGACCTCCTCCCGTTTAAGATGTCCACTCTTAGGACACTGATTCAACAGAATTTTGGGGAAGTGCTTGCCAAAATAATTGGAGGAAGAATATAAAATAAGTTCAGACTGGAAAGAAAAATATAATTATCTCTATTTGTGGATGGCATCATCCTAAGTTAATAAAAATTCAACAATCAACAACTGATATCTGTTAGAACTACTAATTCAGTAAGTTTTGGGAATGTAGATTTAATGTATGAAATTTAGTGATACTTTAGACACACACAAAGCAAAGCAAAAATTAGGAAAACCGTTATATGTTGACAATTGCTGAAAAATCTAATGTAAAATTCAGAAGCAATATTTTAACAAAATAAAGAAGTTACATGCTAAAAATGATAACGCATTCATGAAGGAAACTAGTGAGGCAGATTAATAAAAGGACATCCTATATTCATGAATGAAACTGTATTTTTAAGTGTCTATAGCACCAAAAAAAATTTTTGGGGTATATATAGTCCTTATAAAACTATGGGTACAGAAATTGAAAAAAAAATCTTAAATTCGTTTAGAGTTCTATAAAACTTTGAATAAAAAGAAAGCAAGAAATACCATGTTCTGACTATCAAATACATTACAAAGGTGTAATCACCAAAGTTTCCAGTTGTTACATACACAGACGCAGAGCAGAGGCTACAGGAACAAACTAGAAAAGCTGAAAACAGGAAGATAGATTTATCATCAATTGATCTTGGCCAAAAAGTCAAGTAGAGAAAAGCAGTGCCTTCAATAACGGGTGCAGTGCTCAGCTATTCAAAACAAGGAAATCATTAATTTTGCAGGTAAATGGTGGGAACTAGAAAAGATCATCTTGAGTGAGGTAACCCAGAAGCAGAAAGACATACATGACATATACTCATTCATAAGTGGTTATTAGACATATAATATAGGATAAATATACTAAAAACCTGTACTCCTAAAGAAGGTAAACAGCAAGGAAGACCCTAGAGAAGATGTTCAATCCTCATTCAGAAGGACCAATGCGATAGATATTGAAAGCAGGAAAAGACAGGGAACAAGACAGGAGCCTATCACTGAGGGCCTCTGAAAGATTGTACTGATCGAGGTATCAAAGCAGAGGCTGAGACTCATAGTCAAACTTTGGGCAGAGTGCAGGGAATCCTATGAAAGAATGGGGAGATTTAAAGACCTAGAGGTGACAGAGGCTCTAAAAGGAGACGAACAGAGCCAAAACAAAAAACAAAAACAAACAACAACAACAACAAAAGCAAAAAAAAAAAAAAAAAAAAAAAAAAACTGGGCCCTGGAGGCCCTGCAGAGACTGATACCCCAACCAAAGACCATGCATGGAGAAGACCTAAAACCCCTGTTCAGATGTAGCCCATAGACTCAGTCTCCAAGAGGGTGCCCTATTAAGGGTTGTCTCTGGCATGAACTAAGTGGCAGGCTTTCTGATCACCTCCCCCTGGGGGGTGCAGCCTTGCCAGGCCACAGAGAAAAACAATGCAACCAGTCCTGAGAGACCTGATAGGCTAGGGTCAGAAAGAAGGTGAGGAGAACCCCCCCTTCAGTGGACTGGGGGAAGGGCATAGGAGAAGAGGAAGGGAGGGAGGGACTGGGAGGAGATGAGGGAGGAGGCCAGAGCCAGAAAACAAAGTGAATACATTGTAATAAATAATTAATAAAAAATTTTTTTTGAAAAGAAATACCAGTAAACATTAAAAATAAATTAATAGAAAATAGAAAGGGTGCAGGGGAAAGTGACTATCCATGGAGAGTACAGCAAAACTGAAGCTTGATTTCACATCGAACACAAAGAACAACTCAAAATCTAAACAATATGACTCAAAATCTAAACAATAAACCATACCTGAAAGAGTCAAACCACTAAGAGTGAAACGAACAAAAGGCTTCCTCTTTGTGGTCAGGGCAACAACTGTTTTGATGCAAACCCAGAGGCACAGGCAACAAAAGCAAAGTGAATAAAAAAGCTTTACAGCAAAATCAAAAATAACTGAAGCAAAATGAAACCTTTCACGTTAGGGAAAATACATGCATCATGTGTTAATGAGAAACTCAAAATACGTAGAGCATTCGTATGACTCAATAGCAAAAAGCAACCTAATTTACAAGTAAATAACGCACCTGAAAGACATTTCTTTTTATTGTTTTGTTTTTTAATTAAATTTTTATTATATATATTAATTACAGTTTATTCATTTATATCCCAGCTGTTGTCCCCTCCCTCGGGAATGAAAGACATTTCTTAATACACTACAGATAGATAGATAGATAGATAGATAGATAGATAGATAGATAGATAGATAAATAAATAAATAAAGAGTGGCCAAGATGATCAGCATCACAAGTTTCACAGAAAATACAGATCAAACCATAATGAGATGTTCCTGTATACCTGTCAGATTGGTTATTAAAAATACCCCTATCAGTGGACTTAGAGAGGGGCAGGGAGGAGACAAGGGAGGGAAGATGGGATTGGGAGGGAATGAAGGAGGGGCTACAGCTGGAATACAAAGTAAATTAAACTGTAATTAATATAAAAAAATAATTTAAAAAATACAAAATGGTCTATTCCCAGGTTGTGAAAAGAAGGGAATCCCTGAGTACTAATGAAATTAGTGAAAATTACTACAAACATTATAAAAATTCCCTAAAACCTTAAAATAAAATTCAGCAAACCCTGAATTATACTTCCCTCATAAATGAAATTAGTTCCTCACTGAGATATCCAGACTCACATGTCCGTTTATACAAAATCTACTACAATCATTATATGAAAGCAATGTAAATTTCTACTAGTAGATAAATAGGTAAAATCAACGCAATATGCAGACAGTCTTAAACATAAGCACATACAATAAAATACAATGCAGGCATAATGTAGGAGGTAATGTCATTTGCAGTATTGGATGAGTCGGGAGGGGGACATTAAGATAAAGGAAGACAGTAAAAGAAACTTGCATGTCCCCCATTCTATGTGGAATCTAAAGTCACCAAACTCATGAAACAACAATGCATAAGAGTAAATATGGTTAATAATCAGCTTGGGCAAAGAAGGGAATGAGGCAGATGTTTGTGACAGAGTAGAAATGTTCAGTTATTCAAAATGATGATGTTCTGCAGAGCTACTGTATATCATCACAGCTGTGTTTCCCAGCAGTATTTTAGTGTGCTTAAAACTGGCCAAGAAGATGGATCCTAACTGTTCTTATCACAGAAGAGGGAGAAAGCAAAATGATAACCACATAAAGTGATGGATATGTCAATTAGGTTGATTATGGCAATCATAATATAACATCAAATTTGCTGTTGTCTACATTCAGTGTATACACAGTTCTTATTTCATCCTATCTCAAGAAAGATATGACACTGAAATTTACATGGTAGAGAGAACAGCAGCAAAAATGCTCAATTGAATATTTGAAGAGTGGCTAGGAAGTAACAAAATGGTGATATGTGGAGATCAATCATTTTTAGAAGTCTGAATACACAGGAGGTAAAACACGGCAGCTAAGGAGTCCAGTGGGAATCCTCGTGTTTCTGTGTTGTTTAAAGGGAAGAATCCTGAAAGGAAAACTAAACGAAGAGAGTCAATAGGATTCAGGAGGTAATAATGAAGAGAGAGGATCTTATAGTCTTTTGGGCAAAGTTGAGATCCTAACACATGTGGGCAGGACATGGATGGGTGTAGGCAGTTTGCTATCAAGAGGTTTAGAAAGTAATCAACTAAGACATTCTCTGCTTTCAGGGAATCAGGATGTACGTAATTACTGAAACTGATGATGGATGTTAGGAAGATGGAAATTTTAGAAGCATCAAAAAGGTTTGGAAAAGGCATTATTTAAGTGGAATTATCAGCAGCTGTTTTACAAGGACATTCAACAAGGTTACGGAGCAGGGCTAAGGGGCCCATTAAGTTCAAGAGCTGTTAATTCATAGTGAGATTGGAAGATCCCAGGTGGTCACATCTTGCACTTTGCTTGACTGCTTCGGTTGAAGCAGACAATTGATTGGTAGACTTATTTCCAGAACTAAGATTCAGCCAAGTAGTCGCACTAAAAGAGACTCCAGGAAGTTTATAATATTGAAAAGAGAATTTTTAATATGAGGACATAATTAATATAGACAGAAAAACAAGAAAATTTTGAAAGATAACCAATGTTCTGAAATATAGAAATTTCAACAGACTAGAATTTGATGTCAACAATAAGCATTATGAGATTTTAACAAACAAGATATCAGAAAAAAAATAATGTGGCAAGCACAGAAAAGGACAGGAGATTGAATGTGAACAAAATTTGATGACTCTGGAGATACAGTCTGAATTAAGATGAGAAGTCAAGAGAGCCCCTGCAGAGCTGAATCATCCGTAGATGTTACTAGGAGAGTCTATAAAATATGCATTGAGATATAAATTAGAGAGGAGTATCTAGAATTGGGGAGTAGCTGATATATGTGAAAGTGTTAGCCATGTTTTTGCCTTTAGTTTGATGGAACACCGAAGGATGTTATTTTGGATGTGGCAAGAAGAAATTGGAATAATATCATTCTTACTTCATATCCTTGAGGTTTAAAAAAAAATAAAGTCACCTGCAACTACTATGCTGGTTAAATTTCTACCAGGGGTAAGAGAGACAAGAGAAGATAGTCCCAAATCCAGGCTTGCTGGCGCACACCTTTAGTTCCAGCCTCCGGGGAGGGAGAGGCAGCTGGATCTCTGTGAGTTCCAGGCCAGCTGTATCTACAAGGATGTCCAGAACAGCCAAATACAGAGAAAACCTGTCTCCAGAAAAAAAGAAAATGAAAGAAAGAAAGAAAGAAAGAAAGAAAGAAAGAAAGAAAGAAAGAAAGAAAGAAAGAAAGAAAAGGAAAAGGGAAGAAAAGAAAGTCTTCCTAAGAATATCTGTGCATTATAGAAGTTTGTTGCAATTAAGGAAGTTGCAGTTAAGTTAGGCACTGTAAAAAGATTTCTAGAATGGGGTAAGAACCTCAAGGAAGGATCTTACTCAGGTACAAAACTGAAACAAAAATTACATAATCGCTTTAGAAACTCACTTATATGTTTTTGCTGACTGATAAAAAAATGAAGTGGAGGTATGGATTTAATTTACAAAGTTGTTTGAAGAAGGTTAGGATCTGTGAACAAAGGTATTGCATGGAAGGAACATGGGACACTGTTTTGATATGATGGTAAGAGATGTTAAAGCCAGGCATGGTGATGGAAACTTGACAGTGTGATGAGAGGTGTCATGAATTCAAAGCCAACCTGGGATACATAGAAAACCCCCTTCTCAAAAACAAAACAACCAAGGACCATGCATGGACTGGACCTAGTCCCCATTCATTGATATAGCTGATGGGCAGCTTGAGCTTCATGTCGGTGACTGTCTCTGACATGGACTCTGCTGCATGCTCTCTGATTACTGCCCCCTGGCAGGGCTGCCTCTCCAGCCCACACGGGAAGAAGATGAGCTCAGTCCTGAGAAACTGCGGTGGGTTGGTAGGTGGGCCTCCTCTTTTTGGAGTAGTAGGAGAGGGGGATTAGAGGAATAAGAGAGGGAATGTGAGACAAGAAAGAGAGTAGGGAGGAGCTACAATCAGGAAGTGGAGAAAGAAGGAAGGAAGGAAGGAAGGAAGGAAGGAAGGAAGGAAGGAAGGAA
>NW_026585689.1:18085689-18116033 GCF_907164565.1 Psammomys obesus
AAGGAAGGAAGGAAGGAAGGAAGGAAGGAAGGAAGGAAGGAAGGAAGAAGACAAAACAAAGCAATTTCTTTTCACAAGGAAGGACTATAGTAATATTTATTAGATAAACATATGTTTATGATTTTATAGGAGAGGGAGAAGGGGGAACATAGAGACAAACAAATACATGAGACCAAAATGTACTTTCAAATGATGTGAATTGCTATTTATGTGTGCTGCTGTAAGTGAAATTTCTAAATGAAATGAAATCAATCTAAGCCTCTCAGTTGAGATAAATATGCATAACAACTAAAGACATATGTTTTACACCATAGTGCATAGACTAGATAAGCTTGCACCTGCATAGCCTTAATTTGTACTCTTGCAGCTGATAATTACATCAGAATATTTTATTAACAAAATATATTTAGACTTTTGATCAGACTAACTTTAAAATTTCACTTCACTTCCAACTTACATGTATTCTGGGAGAATATCATAATACTTACTCTGAAATTGAAGCTCAGAAGTTAACAGTGCACTTAAGAAATAAATGTTTCAGGAAAATTCTGTAGCACACTATTAATGTGCCAGCAGACACTTTAATGAACCTGTCACCAGTCCAGAGAAGCTCCATCTAAACCAAATAATGTAAGAAATGAATTGATATCTTGTCAGTTTCCTAAAAATAAATAGCTGTCCTTTTAAAGGACCCACAATTTTGCAACCATGAGCTTCTCAGAAAATTTTTGAGACACAGACCAGGAGAGCAGGTAGCTTAACTGCAATCTTTTTTTTTTTTGAGGTCATAATTCATTTTATTTTATGTAGATTTTTTTGTCTTATAATGCTCTTATCTTCATCAATCTCTCTCAATCCAATCACCAGTCTCAACACCCTCTCTGAAGCAGACTACCTTCCTCTCTGCTCCCATCCCTAGCATATCTCACAGATCTCTTCCTCCCCACTCATCCTGATATCCCTGCCTCCAATTCCAGCAAGTCTTCCCTGGGAACAAACTGACCAAGCCTCCAGAGAAACAAGAAGAAAAGAAGGAAGGGAGTCAAGCTTTACATCTTCACTCTATCTCCTCGTCTCAACTCTCATACCCCAGTCACATCTCCAACTCCATGGCAGACTACCCGTTTTCCTCTCTCCTCATCCTCTACCCCCATTTCCCAGTGGACTAGGAAGATCCTGGTAGAACACTCTGCCTTTTTTCTCTACTGTCTACACCTTCAGGCTCCTCCTCATTTCTATCCCATTCCCATTCCTAACTGTTAGCTCCCATTTGTAGACACACCTGAATCTTATAGCCACTTTGGAAAGATCCCAGGAGATTTTACTGCCAAGCAAGACGCAGAAACAAACCCTCCTAAGAATCAGAGAGGAAAAAAGAAAGAAAAGGGAAAACATTCCCACCTACCAAAGACAAGATAAGCATCTATTAAAATTCTAGATACTCCTATACATCCCAAACCCATATCCCTAAATGCTAGTATGAAAACATAATCAGTAACATCCAGGAAAATAGGTTTCTACTAGAGTCCAGCAACCATACTGCAGTAGGTTCTGAGAAATGCAACATAACTTAAGAAGAAACCTTCAACTAGCTTTTAAATGTGATAGATGTCCTTAAAAAGGAAATAAATAAGCCCCTTAAAGAAATCTATGAAAACACAAACAAGCAGTGGAACAAAGTAGATAAAACAGTTCAAGTCCTGAAAGTGGAAATAGAATCAATAAAGAAAGCCCAAACTGAGGGAAATCAGAGTGTGAATAATTTAAGATTTTTTTAAATTTTCCTTTAAAGTTTCATTAATATTTTGAATTTCAGTGTTGTAAGTTTTTTTAATTTTATTTATTGAAATTTATTTACTTTATATCTCAGGCATAGCCCCTTCTCTTGTCTCCCCCCAGTCCCATCCGCCCTCCCTCTTCTCCCCATATGCCCTTCTCTAGTCTCCTGATAGCAGAGAACTTCCTTCCCTTTTATCTGACCCTAACCTGTCAGGTCTTATCAAGGCTAGCTGCATCATCTTTCTCTGTGGCCTGGCAAAACTGCATTCCCCAAGGGGAGGTGGCAAGGTTGCACTCCTCAGGGGGAGGTGATCAAAGAGCTAGCCACTGAGTTATGTCAGGACAGCCCCTGCCCTCCTCACTAGGGAAACCACTTGGGAAATGAGCAGCCTATGGGTTTCCTCTGAACAGGGGGTCTAGGACCTCTCTATGGTCCTCGGTTGGAGTATGGGTCTCTTCAGACTCCCCTGGGGACCTCTGAAAGACTCTACCCACCAGGGTATCCAAAGATATACTGAGATTCATAGCCAAACTTTGGGCCGAGTGCCAGAAACCTCATGGAAGAAGAGGGCGATAGAAAGACCCAGAGGGGACAGAAACTCTGCAAGGAAAACAACAGAGCTGAAATATTTAAGTGTTTAATCAAGAACCTCAGACTGAATTCTCACCAACAAAATGCATGAGAAAGAAGAGAGAATCTTGGGCACTGAACACAATGTAGAAGAAATGGAAATGTCAGTCAAAGAAAACAGATCAAAGAAATCTAAATAACTTCAAGGATAAAACATCTAAGAAATATGGGACAATGTGAAAAGAAAAAGTCTATGAAAAATATGAGAGAGGAAGGAAAAGAAACCCAGGTCAAAGGATCAAAAAATATTTTCAACAAAACTAGAAGAAAAAATGTTTCTAATCTAAAGAAGGAGGTGTTTATCAAAGTCCAAGAAGTATATAAACATCAAATAAACCAGACGAGAAAAAAAGATATTCCTCTTAGCACATAATAACAAAATTATTAAATTACATAACAAAGAAAGACTATAAAAGGCTACAAAGAAAACAGCTAAGAAAAGTTTAATGAGAGAACTATTAAAATAACACCCAACTTCTAATTAGAGACATCTTACACAGTTCAAATCAGGTATTGACCCTCTGATAAACCATGACTTCAATATCCATTTCTTGCCAACAGATAGGTCATCCAGATAAAAACTAACCAGAAATGCAGGAGCTAAGTGTTATCATAAACTAAATGTACCTAACCACTATTTACAGAACATTTGATTCAAACACAAATAAATACACCTTCATCTAAGCAGTATGTGAAAATTTCTCCAAAATTAACCACATACTAAGACACAAAGCAAGTCTCAACAGATACAAAGCAATTGAAATAACACCCCACATTCCATCCAACTACCATGGATAATCTAGATATCATCAAAAACAGGAACAACAGAAAGCTTACAAACTCATGGAAACTCAAAAACTTTCAACTGAATGAAAAAAAAAATGTGTCAAGAAAAAAATTAAACACTTTCTGGAATTGAATGCAAATTAAAACACAACATACCCAACCTTGTGTGACAAAGTGAAAGCAGTTGTAGGGGGCAAGTTCATGGCACTAAGTGCCTTATTAAAAAGTTGGAGAATCTCATACCAGAAATGTAACAGCATCCCTAAAATTTATAAAGAAACAGAAAAATACTATCCCAAAGTAGAGGGATATAAATAATCTCTTGGCCAAAATCAATAAAATAGAAAAAATCCCTGTCCCAACAAAGCAATACAAAAAGTCAATGAAAAAAAGAATTGGTTCTTTAAAAAAAAATCTGCAAGATTGACAATGCCTTAGCCAAATTAACTAAAAGGTTCAGATCCAAATTAACAAAATTACAGATAAAAAGGAGACATAACACTAGAAATAAAGGAAATCCAATGAGTCATAAGGACATACTTGAAAAACTTGTATTTCACCAAATTGGAAAACCTAACAAATAATTTTCTCAGTAGATACTACTTACCAATGCTAAATCAAGGATCAAGGTCAGATAAGCAATTTTACAGATCTTTAAGCCCTGGTGAAATAGAAATAGTCATTAAGTATCCCAAATCCCTTTACCCTGCCCTCTCAAAAAAGCCCAAGCCCATATGGTTTTAGTGCAGAAAAAAAAAGAATTAAAGCCAATACCCAAATTATTTTACAAAATAGAAACAGAAGGAACATTATCAAATTCATTTTATGCAGCCACAGTTAGATACCCAAACCACATAAGGATCCAACAACAAAAAAAAAGAGAATTACAAACCAAATTTCCTTATAAACATAGATGCATAAATACCCAATAAAACACTTGCACACCAAATTTTAAAACACATGAAAAAGATCATTCACCATGGTCAAGTAGGTTTCATTGCATAGATGCATCAATATACAAAAATGAATAGATACAATCTACTGATAATGAAAGTAAAAAAAAAAAAAGCACATGAAAGTGAAAGGAAAAAAATCGCATGATCATCTCGACAGATATAGAAATGGTCTTTGACAAAATCCAATATCCCTTTGTCATAAAAAGCCTTGGGGAGTTTAGGAATACAAGAATAACACCTAAAGATGGTAAAGGCAACATCAAATCAGGTGTAAAGAAACTCAAAGCAATTCCACTAAAATCATTAACAAGATAAGGTTGTCTACTCTCTCCATAGCTATTCAATACAGTATTGAAGTCTTGGCTAGAGCATTAGGACCACTGAAGGAGATAAAGGTAATATAAACTGAAAAGGAAGAAGTCAGAGTATCATTATTTGCAGATGATTTGAGAGTATGTATTGATAACCTTAAAAATTTCACCAGGAAATTCCTACAGCTGATAAACACTTTCAGCAAAGTAGCAAGATACAAAATTACTCAAAAATAAGTAGCTTTTCTATATATAATTAACTAGTGGACTGAGAAAGAAATTAGGTAAACAAAGCTTTTACATTTGCCTCAATATATGATAGCTTGGGATAACTCTCACCAAACAACTGAAAGATTTATAGGATGAAAACTTTAAGACAGTGAAAAAAGATATTAGAAGACTTCAGGAGATGGAAAGATCTTCCATGCTTGTGGCTCAGTTGAATTAACATAATAAAAATGGCCATCCTACCAAAAGCCATCTACAGATTTGATGCAACAGTCCATCAAAATTTCAATTGTTCAAAGAACTTGAAAGAACAATTTTCAGCTTTGTATGGACACACACACACACACACACACACACACACACACACACACCAAACCAAACCAAACAACTTAAATATTCCTGAATAATAAAAGGACTGCTGGAACTAGCACTATCCCTGCTTCAAATTTTACTAGAGAGCTGTAATAATAAAGACATCATGGTTTTAGCACAAAATCAGATACTATCAATCAATGGAATCCAGTTGAACACCTTTTCCAAAATTCTCACATCTGTGAACACCTATATTTTCATAAGGAAGACAAATACACATGGAATAAATAGTGTTGTCATCTTCAACAAATAGTGCTGGTCAATTGCATGGCTGCATGTAGAAGAATCAAATAGATCCATACTTATCAGCCTGAATAAAATTCAACACTAAATGGATCACAACATTAAAAATAGTTACACTGAACATGATAGAAGAGAATGTGGGAAATGTCCTTGAACTCATTGGCACAGGAAACGTAATTTCTCAATCAAGCCATTAGCACAGGTACTAAGATCAAATATAATAAATGGAATCTCATTATTAAGAAGCTTCTGCATAGCCAAGAATAACATCATGTAGAAAAAGCAGCAGCCTACAGGATGGGAAAAGTTTTTACCCAACTCCATATTAAATAGAGGGCTAATATCCAAAATATATAAAGAACTCAGGAAACCAGTTTAAAAACAGCAGCCTACCACAGAGGGCCTCCGAAAGACTCTTATTACAGTAGATGCTGAGACTCATAGCCAAACTTTGGGCAGAGTGCAGGGAATCTTATGAAAGAAGGGGGAGATGAAAGACCTGGAGGGAACAGGAGCTCTACAAGTAGAGCAACAGAACCAAAAAATCTGGACCCAGGGGTCTTTTCTGAGACTGATACTTCCAAACAAGGATCATGCATGGAGATAACCTAGAACCCCTGCATAGATGTAGCCTGTGGAAGCTCAGTCTTCAAGTGGGAACCCTAGTAAGAGGAACAGGGACTGTCTCTGGTATGAACTCAGTGGCTGGCTCTTTGATCACCAGGCCACAGAAGAAGACAATGCAGTCAGTCCTGATGAGACCTGATAGGCTAGTGTCAGATGGAAAGGGACTAGAGAAGGGGCATGGGAGGAGAAGAGAGAGGGAGGGCAGGCTTGAGAGGGGATAAGGGAAGGGACTACAGCTGGGATAAAAAGTGTAATAAATAAAAATAATAATGATTTAAAAAAAATGGTTTTCTGATCTAAACAGAAAATTCTTAATAGAGAAACCTCAAACACCTGAGAAACATTTAAAGAAATGTTAAGCATCCTTAGGTATCAAGGATATGCAAAACAAAACCACTTTGCAATTCCATCTTACACCATCAGAATGGCAAAGATCAACAAGACAAGTGACAGCTTCATGCTAGCTACTAAGGGAAAGAGAACTCTATTGCAGGAGTGAAAGCAAACTCAAACAAATACTTGGAAATCATTATGGTGGTGTTTCAGAAAGATGAGATTGCATCTACCTCATGATCTAGCTGTGCCACTCTCAGGTACATACCCAAAGGATGCTTCACCCTACCACAGAGACATTTATGCTCAACCATGTTCACTGATGCTCTAGTCATGATACCCAGAAATTAGAAACAACCTAGATGTCTTTCAGCAGATGAATGCATAAAGAGAACAGAATATTATTCTGCCGTTAAAGAAAATGAAATTAGCAGATAAATGGCTGAAACTAGATAAAAATCATCCTGGGTAAGGTAACTCAAGGCCAGAAAAGCTGATATGGTATACATTCATTTATATGTGGATATTAACTGTGAAGCCAATGATAATCCATAAAACCAGAGAAATTAGGTATAGAGTAGTGGACTAGGGGAGATAAATAGATCTCCATACGAAAGGGAAATGGACTGGGTCATCGGGTGTTATAACAGGAAGATTGAGCAGGGAAAAGGAAGGAAGAGAGGGAGAAGGGAGGGAAGACAGAGAGAAAGAGCAAAACTTAATACAGTCCTTAAATGTATACAAATATGCAGGCAATCTAAATTAAATAGCCAAATACAGGGGGGAAAGCTTCAACTGGACCTCCTTTGTCACAAAAAAGAAAAAAATCCAGTACCAGGAATGTTGAGTAGTTGTCCAGAGGGTTCCCATAGGAACCCACAAAAAACCCAGGTTGTTGCAAAGTCCATAAGCTGTTCTCCACAAGCTGACAGCAAGGCTAAAGACAGCACCTACACAACTAATTGAACATGGAAAGGCTGAGCTGGTGCTTATCTAAAGCCTTCACTCTGATTGGCTAACATCTTGGCTATAGGAAGGTACTTTGTATAAACATCAACTCAGCCATAAGCCCTCCAGTCTACAATGGTGTCCTTCCTGCAAGATACGTTGGTACAATCATAGTACAAAGTTTGTGAGAGCAACCACCCATTATATGATTGCACTAAAGGCCCACTCCATGAGATGGCAATCATACCTGACACTACCTGGATGACTAAGAACCTGAGACTAGATAGCTCAGGAACCTGGGATAAAACCAAATTCTACTAGAGGATATTAAAAGAGCATAACAGTAAAATGATTTCCAATGATATTTTGCTATACTCATAGACCAAAGCCTTGCTCAGCCATCATTCAAAAAGCTTCCTCCTGCAGCGGATGGGAACAAATATAGAAACCCACAACCAAAAAATACGTAGAATGTGAGAGGCTTTGGAACACATAGCCCTAAACAGGATGCTTCCATCAGAACAGGATGTTTTCCTCAGGTTTCAGGGAACCTGGCAGAAGAGAAGAGAGAAAGACATATAAGAGGCATAGCAGATGAAGATACCAAGGAAATAAGGCCTCCTGAACACGACATGACTAACACACATGAATTCTCAGAGTTTGAGGCAGCATGTACAGGGCCTGCATGTGTCTGCATTAGATGAGGTCCTAGAGCTGAAAGAAGTGGAAACATGCTCTCCATCCATAACCAACTGATAACCACTTACAAATGCAAACTTACTTTTTCTAAGGAAGTTTCACTGGGAAAACACACTACTCTTAAGGATACGCCACAAGTCCAGCAGTAGTTGTCAAAAAAAAACCCAAACATCATCTTTGGAGTTTCCTTGTCCTAAGCTGTGCCAAGGCTCTTTCTTTTTAGGCCACCCTCTAACTAGACATGACTTCTTGTGGAGGGAAGGGGAACACCAACCCACCCACAAAGACTTTGACACAAAATTTAGCCTGCCTAAAAGATGTGCAGGGACAAAAGTAAAGCAGAGACTGTGCAAATCTCCAACCAATGACTGGCCCAACCTGAGACACACCATGGGAGAGAGCCAACCCTTGTCATGATTAATGATATCTGCTATGCTTGCAGACGGGAGCCTAGCATAGTCATCTCCTAAGTGGCTCCACCCAGCAACTGATGGGAACCGATACCGAGAGACCCACAACCAACTAGGGGGTCGAGTTTAGGGAACCTTGCGGAAGACTGCTCCCCCGGGAGGGGGGGGAGGGAGAAGGATAGAGAAGACTAGAGCTCCACAAGAAGACAAAGAAAACCAACTAACCACAGCCTCAGGTGGCCCGTGTAGACTGAAGCACGAACCAAGGACCATGCACGGACTGGACCTAAGTCCCCTATGGACAATGTGGTCCTTATAAGGGTCCTGTAGTTAGTGGGATGGGTTGTCTCTGACATAGACTCTGTTGCCTGCTTTTTGATCACTTTCCTCTGGTAGAGCTACCTCTCCAGGCCAAAAGGTAAGAGGATGCAATCAGTCCTGATGCAAAGTAGTATGCTTGAGTTGGTTAGGGGTGGGTGGTTGGCGTGATGCCCCTTCTCTAAGGAGTAGGGGAGGGGGGATAGGGAAAACAGGGAGGGAGGGTGGGGGATGTAAAATGAATAAATGAAATTTTTTAAATTATTTTTTGTTTTACTTATTTTTATACTCTATTGGTCATTTTTTTTTATATATGATGGATTCTGGTTTTCTGTTTTTATGAAATTCTTGAGTGAATGAAAAAGTCTTTGCATATATACCTGTTTGATGTCCTTTTTCCTGGGCTCTTTTCCTTCTGTTTCATTTGTACTATTCCTATATGTTTGTCTTTATTTTGTTTCGTTTTATTTTATTTTATTCACTACTTCCCCTAGATGCCTGTTTGTTTCTAATGAAAGATGAGAGGGGAATAACTAGCACAAATATAAAGAGAGAGGAAACCATAATCAGGAATTATTATATAAAATATTTTTAAATAAAAGAAAAATTTGATAGTTAAAATTTGTATCATGAGGAGACAACTTCCTGAACAGAACACCAACAGCACAGGCTCTAAGATCAAAATCAATAAATGGGACCTCATGAAACTGAAAAGCTTCTGTAAAGCAAAAGACATTGTCATCAGAACAAAACGACAGCCTACAGATTGGGAAAGGATCTTCACCAACCCTATATCTGACCGAAGGCTAATATCCAGAATATATAAAGAACTCAAGAAATTAAAGAGCAATAAAACAAGTAATCCAATGTAAAGGAATATAGAATGGCAGAGAAACACTTAAAGAGATGCTCAACATCCTTAGCCATCAGGGAGATACAAATCAAAACGACCCTGAGATTTCACCTTACACCAATCAAAATGGCTAAGATCAAAAACTCAAGTGACAACACATGCTGGAGAGGTTGTGGAGAAAGGGGAACCCTCCTCCATTGCTGATGGGAATGTAAACTGGTACAACCACTTTGGAAGTCAATCTGGTACTTTCTCAGACAATTAGAAATAGTGCTTTCTCAAGACCCAGCTATATCACTACTAGGTATATACCCAAAATTTTCTCAAGTACACAACAAGGACATTTGCTCAACCATGTTTGTAGCAGCTTTATTTGTAATAGCCAGAACCTGGAAACAACCCAGATGTCCATCAACGGAGGAATGGATATAGAAATTGTGGTATTTTTACACAATGGAATACTACTTGGCAATCAAAAACGAGGAAATCGTGAAATTTGCAGGCAAATGGTGGGATATAGAAAAGATCATTATGAGTGAAGTACCCCAGAAAGACAAACATGGTGTATACTCGCTTATATAACCTATAAGATATGATAAACATAATGAAATCAATACACCTAAAAAAAATAAACAAGAAAGCAGACACTGGGTAGAATGATCAATCCTCACTTAGAAAGACAAATGGGATGTGCATTGGACGTAGGACAGGAGCCTACTGCAGAGGACCTCTGAAAGACTCTACCTAGCAGTGTATCAAAGGAAATACTAAGACTCATAACCAAACCTTCTGCAGAGTGCAAGGAATCATATGAAAGAAGGGGAGTTAGTATGACATGAAAAGGATAGAAGCTTCACAAGGAACAAATATAACTGGACACAGGGGTCTTTTCTGAGACTGACATTCCACCAAGGACCATATATATGTATAACCTAGAACCTCTGCTCTGATGTAGCCTGTGGTAGCTCAGTAACCAATTGGTTTTCCATAGTAAGGGGAACAGGGACTATTTCTGACAGGAAATCAATGGCAGGCTCTTTGACCTCCCCACCTGCCAAGGGAGGAGCAGTCCTGCTAGGCCACAAAGGAGGACTTTGCAGCCAATACTGAAGATACCTGATAAAACAGGGTCAGATGAAAGGGGAGGAGGTCCTCCCCAATCAGTGGACTTGGAAAGGGGCAGGGAGGAGATGAGGAAGGGAGGGTGGGATTGGGAAGGAATGAGGGAATGAGATACAGCTGGGATACAGAGTTAATAAAATGTAACTAATAAAAAATTAAATTAAAAAATTGTATCATGAAGAGACATACAACCTACATTTCAAGCTCTTTACAAAACCATTGTTATATTTTGAACATAATGTGTTCATAGGGATCTTTGTCTGAACATCCAGTTCACAACTGGTAACACTGTCAGAAAGGTCTGGATTCTTTAGGAATCCACTTGCTGATAAGTGGGTTACTAGAGACAGACCTTCAGGTTCGATAGCCCAACTCAATTTTCTCTTCTGTTTCTGATTCTTAATGGGTGATGTAACCAGCTGCCATCCCAGTCTTCCATCAAATCTTCTCTTCTCATACATAATGGTCTATATACTCTTGAAATAGAAACCAAAACAAACCTTTCCTTCCTTAAGTATTGTCTCATCTGATATTTTGTCACAACAACAAAATGGAACTCAGAAAATGAACAAGAAGAAGTAGGGCCATTGCTGTGGCAAAAAAAAAAAAAAAAAATGACCCTGTTGTTCCTAGGCTTTTAGAACTGGCTTATAGGAGGAATGTGGAGAACTTTGAAACTTTGGTCTAGGCTGTTCTAGTGAAGTGTGAAAGATCAGAAAGTCAAGAGTAATGGGGAGCATAGGAACTTTGCTCAACAAATTTTAAAGGAAAACATGGAGTCTTTGGAAGGCTAAACCAGAGACCATTCAAGTTAAATCCTAGCAACAAATTTGCTGCATTTTCCTGTGTCCTAAAAGTTTGAATCAGTCCTGTATCTAAAGTTGACTAATTTGTTTGACAGAGAAAGTTTAAAGGTACTGGGAAGCAAAGAGCTGAACATGAAAGATGTCCATGGCAAAAGGCTGAAAGGATTTCAGCACAGAAGGTAAGAGGCTAGGCTAAAGGAGGATGTAATAACATACAAGAAGGCCGCCGAAGGGTGACCATGATGAGAGGCATACATCATTTCTCTCAGACATGGAAAGGCAAATGAGATCTATCCTAGGTTAGGAAGACAATCTGACCATTTTATGTGTAATATGGTCCTACTTATTTATTTCATAATATATTTGCACTTACATTGAAACTATGTGGAAATTACAACTGGAATGTGTTTGAAGAAAAAAATGTTGGAATTCATTACTTCTACAATAAAATTTTATAAAAGTATATTAGAAGTAGGTAACATCCAAGTGTGTATAAAACAAGGTCAGTTGTGTTAAAAATCTACTGTAGAACAGAATGCTAACTCTGGTTCGATCAGAATGATTTTCTCCATCAGGACTCTTATCACAAAATATATATTAAACTTTATAATTTTTCAGGATGGCCGTTTTGTGTGTCCATGCTCATAAGAAGGCCTTCATAAATACATGTGTAGACACACGTATAGAATTCAGAGGTAAACTTTGGATATCATTCCTTGACTGGTACCCAACATGTTTTTGTGATAAGATCTCTCACTAATTTTGCTACATAGGCTGGACAGCAGGCCCAATCTCTCTATCCCTCTCCTTAGCATTACAATTAGACATGTGAACCACCGCACCTGGGTTCTAGGAATAAAACTCAGTTTTAAATTGTTGCTCAAATGAGTTATCTTCCCAGCATAGGACAAGCATTGTTTGTATGGCTGTACACTAGCCAGCTAGCCAACTACCCAGCTCACGGCTCCCACCTCCCCTTCCCAGTCCTAAGATTACAGGTGGGTTTCACTACATTCAGCTTTTTAAACGACTACTGGGTATCTGAACTCTGCTCTTCATGCTTTTGTTGAAAGGAATTTTCATGTCCCCAATAATAATTTCTATTTCAAAAATTCAGAGACTAAGAAGGAAAGAAGAAAGGGAAAGACAGTGATAGATGAAATGTCTATTGCTTATATCCCATGGAATGAAATCCTAAACACATTGTCAACTTCATTATATGTAAATGTATTGATAACTACCAACCAAGTGTTGGCTATATTTCTCTTTGGCTTTGGAATATAGCAGTTTCAAAATATTGAGCATTCCTGCTCTTGATTTGATTTGATTTGATATAGATCAGTATTGTCTACTAGAAATATGAGCCATACATATAATTTAAAATTTTCTAAAAGCTACCAAAAGAGCAAAAAATAACATTTGCAGGATAGTTAACTCATATTTAAACTATCATTTTAATATATAATGAATATAAATATTAATAAAATTTTCATGTTTAAAATCTCATGTGGTACACACAAAACACATCTGTTTAGATTCTAAATTTTTATCATATTGATCTTTATTTAGAACTGACAAATATGCACTTAACAAATAATTTTGTTAATATGCTTGGGATTTAAAAACATATTCAAATGATGTCTAACGAGTCATTCAAATATCAGAAATCATTTTGGTTTTGCTCTTTCATCCAAGTTAATGAAGTGAGTATAGTCTTTATAGAATATGCTTGTCTTTGAAACACAATCTCATCACTGTCAAAACTATTCTATGGGTTAATTGTATCTAGTGATTCTGCATGACCCAAGATTAGTGTTCTTCAAATAGTTTTCTTGTAGTTTTTGAGGCCAATTTACATAATGTTGTCTTTTACTGTCAAAATATATATATTGGTCAAGTTGGAGAAATGTGTAATCATTATTATTGATTTAATTTACAACACATTTTCATTTCAGCATAAATCTAGCCTGTCTAACTGCATCATAAATAAGCTTTTTCTTGCTACAGATTTCACACACTGCTGTTTTCCAGTTTTGAATGTTGAACATTTCTTTCATTTCCATAAAACAATAATTTGAGTTAACAGTTTAAAAAAGAAAAAAAATAACTTTTATAGCATTGGCAGACATCTCAACTGATGAACATTAGAAAAGAACCAGGGACACTAAGTTCATTGTCTTGACTTTCAACAGATTTCAAAAACTGACGAGGATTTATGGTACTAACACACAGAGATTGAGTTGCTTTCAACAATTGCATGCATAACATTTAATATAATTACCTAAAAAAACGGAGCACAGATATGTTAACATCTATTATGCATTGCTGTTTTAGGTAACAAATCAGAGATTTCAACCTAACTGTTCAGATCACTCACCATACACCTAAATAAAAGCTATAGTTTCTATATCTTCTTGTTGCAATTCATCTTTAACAAATGAAAAAAAACAGATTATCATAAGTTCATCATAAAAGTTTTTGTCAATTTGGATGAGAGAAATATTAAACCCTAAATATTTGTAGACTTTCTCATGAAATGCATGACTCAAATTTCAAATAAGTTAATTTATTCCAGTGATAGAAATGTTTTATGTTCTGTCATTGCACTCTCTTAATTAAAAATTGTTTTAAGACAAGTGGGATGGTTCGGTGTATAATGGCCCCTTCCACCAAGAATCATGCCCTAAATTCAATTCCTGGGAACACGATGAAAAGAAACAACCAACTCCTGCAAATTGTCCACTGACCACAGAACATGAATTGTATCAAGTATATACCCAAACACACACACACACACACACACACACACACACACACACAGAGAGAGAGAGAGAGAGAGAGAGAGAGAGAGAGAGGACATAAATTTTTCAGTAAAATAAAATTACTTTTTTTTTTTTTTAGGGCCCCAACACCCGGTTTTGGTGAGCCATGTAACAAGTGCTGAGAACTGAATTAGCACTCTCTGCAAAAGCAACAAGCACTCTTGACTGCAGTATCTCTCTAGTCCCTGTACATGTTTTAAAAATTATTACTATATTAAGAGATTGTTTCTTCAACCCAGAATAATAAAGATTTTCCTCTCATATTTTCTAATGTTAAATATTTAGTTTATTATGTTTCATATTTATTGTGTTTCATATTGACTTCTACATTCATTTCAACTTCATGTTTGTATATGGCAAAGACGAATATTTGTACAATGTTAACAAGTATTTCAGCATTGTCTCTTGAATAATTATTCTTCATCTTTTTAAATTTTTTTAATTCTTTATTAATTACACTTTATTCACTTTGTACCTCCCTGTGGTTCCCTCTCTCCTCCCATCCCAATCCCTCCCTTCCTCCACCATCTGCATGCATGCCCCTCCCCAAGTCCACTGATAGGGGAGGTCTTCTTTTCCTTCCTTCTGATCCTACTCAATTAGGTCTCATCAGGAGTAGCTGCATTCTCTTCTTCTGTGGCTTGGTAATGCTGCTTCCCCCTCAGGGGGAGGTAATTAAAGAGCAAGCCAATCAGTTCATGTCAGAGACAGTCCCTGTTTCTATTAAATGGAACCACTTGGATACTGAACTGCCATGGGATACATCTGTGCAGGGGTCTTAGGTTATCTCCTTGGTTGGAGTATCAGTCTCAGGAAAGACACCTGTGCTCAGATTTTTTGGTTCTGTTGCTGTCCTTGTGGAGTTCCTGTCCTCTCCAGATCTTACTGTTTCTCACTTCTTTCATAAGATTCCCTGTACTCTGCCCAAAGATTGCCCATAAGTCTCAGCATCTGCATTGATAGTCTGCAGGGCAGAGCTTTTCAGAGGTCCTCTGTGTCAGGCTCCTGACTTGTTCCCTCTTTTCGCCTTCTTCTGATGTCGGTCTTTTTGTGGAGCTCCTGTCATACCCAGGTCCTTTTCTCTTTCCTCCCACTTTTCCACAAGATACCCTATGAATTACCTAATCTTTGGCTTGGAGTCCTGGCATCTGCTTTGAGGCACTGTGGGGTAGAACCTCTCAGGGGACAACACTGTCAGGCTCCTGTCTGCATATTTAGCAGAGCATCCTTCATAATGTCAGAGGTGGGCACTCTCCAGCAGGGTGTGTTGTTGGACAGGACAGGCATTGGTTGGCTCTTCCCTTGATCTCTGTTCTGTATGTTCTATCTTTATCCCTGCACATCTTGTAGGCAGGGTAAATTTGGAGTCAAATTTGTGAGTGGATGGGTGTAAGATGGAATCTCAGAGTCATTTTGATTTGCATTTTCCTGATGATTAAGGAAGTTGAGCATTTGACTGTTCCTCCACTTTTCGATATTCCTCTGTTGAGAATTCTGTTTAGCTTAGCACCCCATTCTTTAATTGGATTATTTGGTTTGATGGTGTTTAACTTCTTCAGTACTTTATATATTCTGGATATTAGCCCTGTGTAAGATGTAGGGTTGGTGAAGATCCCTCCCTCTATTAGGAAACTAGGCTAGTCAGTGGGTGTCCTCTTCAGTCTTTATGGTCTCTGCTACTAGGAATCTCTGCTTTAGTACACCTCATATCCTCCCAGGAGCTTACCCTGACTTAGGTCTTCAGCTTGTCACAGAGATATGCTCACCCTCAGGTTTTTTTTTTTTCTCTAAAGTTCTTCTCTCTTCTTGCCCTCACTCTCCCCAGGTCTGAACTCACCCTCTTAACTCTCTTCCCTGCCCCCCTTGTTTCCTCTCTTCAGTCACTGCCACTGGCTATTCTATTTCTCCTTCTAAGTGAGAATTATGCATCCTTCCTTGAATCCTCTATGTTCCTTATCTCCTTTGGGCCTGTGTATGCTTAGCATGCTTACCCTGTAATGTATGGCTAAAATCCACTTACAAGTGAGTACACACCTGGTGTGTCTTTCTGGGCCTGGGTTACCTCACACACGATGAGCTTTACTAGTTCCATCTGTTTGCCTGCAAATTTCATGAGTTTCTACTTGTAATAACTGAGTAGTGTTTCATTGTATAAATGTACCAAAATTTCTGTATCCATTCTTCAGTTGAGAGACATCTAGGTTATTTCAGATTCTATTATGAGCAAAGCTGCTTTAAACATAGTTGAGCAAATGTCCTTGTTGTATGGTTGAGCATCTTTTGGGTATATGCCCAGGAGTGGTAAAGCTGGGCATTGAGATAAAGCTATTCCCAATTTTCTGAGAAAGTGCCAGATTGATTTCCTAAGTGGTTGTATAAGTTTACACTCCCACCAGCAACTGAGGAGGGTTCCCCTTTCTTCACATCTTCTCCAGTGTTGTCACTTGAGTATTTGATCTTAGCCATTCTGATGGGTGTAAGATGGAATCTCAGAGTCATTTTGATTTGCATTTTCCTGATGACTAAGGAAGTTGAGCATTTGAGTGTTTCTCCACTTTTCAATATTACTCTGTTGAGAATTCTGTTTAGCTTAGCACCCCATTCTTTAATTGGATTATTTGGTTTGATGGTGTTTAACTTCTTGAGTACTTTATGTATTCTGGATATTAGCCCTCTGTCAGATATAGGGTTGGTGAAGATCTTTTCCCAGTCTGTAGGCTGTCGTTTTGTTCTGTTGACTGTGTCCTTTGCTTTACAGAAGCTTTTTAATTTCATTAAGTCCTATTTATTGATTGTTGATCTTAGAGCCTGAGCTGCTTATTGGTATTCTGCTCAGGAAGTTCTCTCCTGTGCCAATGAGTTCAAGGCCCTTCTCCACTTTTTCTTCATGTAGATTTAGTGTATCTGGTTTTATGTGAAGGTCTTTGATCCATATGGACTTTAAGTGTGTTCAGGTTGATAAATGTAGATGTATTTGCATTTTTCTACATATAGACATCCAGTTAGACAAGCACCATTTGTTGATCATCTCTGTAGATGCCAAAAAAGCATTTGATGAAATTCAAAACCCATTCATGTTTAAAATTTTGGGGAGATCAGTGATACAAGGCACCTACCTAAACAGTAAAGGCAATATACAAGTCTATAGCCAACATCAAGCTAAATGGGCAGGAACTTAAATCGATTCCACTGAAATCAGAGACAAGTAAAGGCTGCTCACTCTTTCTGTATCTCTTTAACATAATACTTGAAGTCCTAGTTAGAGCAATAGGACAACTAAAGTTGCTCATGGGAATACAAATAAAAAAGGAAGAAGGAAAAGTATCACTATTCACAGTTGATATGATAGTATACATGAGTGACACTAAAAATTCTACCAGAGAACTCCTAGAGCTGATAAACACCTTCAGCAAAGTGGCCAGATACAAAACTAACTAAAAAAAAATTATTAGCCCTCCTGTATACAAACGACAAAGGGGCTATGAAAGAAATTAAGAAAGCAACCCCCTTCACTATAGCCACACACACACACACACACACACACACACACACACACACTAATAATAATAATAAAGTAACTTGCTGTGGCTATAACCAAGCAAATGAAAGACTTGTATTAAAAAAAATCTCATTGGCACAGGAGACAACTTCCTGAACAGAACACCAACAGCACAGGCTCTAAGAGAAACAATCAATAAATGGGACCTCATGAAACTGAAAAGTTTCTGTAAAGCAAAAGACACAGTCATCAAAACAAAACGACTGCCTACAGATTGGGAAAGAATCTTCACCAACCCTTTATCTGACAGAAGGCTAATATCCAGTATATATAAAGAACTAAAGAAGCAGAAAAGCAACAAACCAAGTAATCCCATTAAAATATGGGGAATGGAGCTAAACAGAGAATTCTCGACAAAGGAATATCGAATGGCAGAGAAACACTTAAAGAAATGCTCAACCTCATTAGCCATTAGGGAAATGCAAATCAAAACAACCCTGAGATTTCACCTTACACCCATCAGAATGGCCATGATGAAAAACTCAAGTGACAACACATGCTGGAGAGGTTGTGGAGAAAAAAGGAACCCTCCTCCATTGCTGGTGGGAATGTAAACTGGTACAACCACTTTGGAAGTCAATCTGGTGCTTTCTCAGACAATTAGGAGTAGTGCTTCCTCAAGACCCAGCTATACCACTGCTAGGTATATACCCAAAGTTTGCTCAAGTACACAAAAGTGATACTTGCTCAACCGTGTTTATAGCAGCGTTATTTGTAATAGCCAGAACCTGGAAACAACCCAGATGTCCATCAACAGAAGAATGGATACAGAACTTGTGGTATTTTTACACAATGGAATACTACTCAGCAATCAAAAAGGAGGAAATCATGAAATTTGCTGGCAAATGGTGGGATCTAGAAAAGATTATTCTGAGTGAAGTATCCCAGAAGGAGAAAGACAAACTTGGTATATACTCGCTTATATAGACCTACAAGATATGATAAACATAATGAAATCTACACACCTAAAGAAGATAATCAAGTAAGTGGACATGGGTGAAGATGATCAATCCTCATTTGGAAAGACAAATGGGATGTGCATTGAATGTATGACAGGAGTCTACTGCAAAAGGCATCTGAAAGACTCTACCTAGCAATGTTTCAAAGCAGACACTAAGACTCATAACCAAACCATGGCAGAGTGCAGGGAATCATATGAAAGAAGGGGAGTTAGTTGATATGGAAAGGATAGGAGCTCTACAAGTACCAAATATATCCGGGCACAGGGCCTTTTCTGAGACTGACACTCAACCAAGGACCATCTATGGATATAACATAGAACTTCTGCTCAGATGTGGCCCGTGGTAGCTCAGTAACCAAGTAGTTTTCCAAAGTAAGGGGAACAAGGACTATTTCTAACAGGATCTCAAGGGCAGGCTCTTTGACCTCCCCCCTCCAGGGGAGGAGCAGTCCTGTTAGGCCACAGAGGAGGACTTTGCAGCCAGCCTTGAAGATACCTGATAAAACAGGGTCAAATGAAAGGGGAGGAAGTCCTCCCTTATCAGTGGACTTGGAAAGGGGCAGGGAGGAGACCAGGGAGGGAGTTGGGGAGGGGGAGGGAATGAGGGAGTGGGATACAGCTGGGACACAGAGTTAACAAATTGTAACTAAAAAGAAAAAGAAAAAAAAAGAAAAAAAATCAAATCTCTGAAGATTTTGAAAAAGATATCAGAAGCTGGAGTGATCTCCCACACACATGGGCTCATGGTAGGATTATCATAGTAAAAATGGTCACCATACCAAAAGCAACCTACAGATTCAATGCAATTCCCATCAAAATGCCAGCACCATTCATTACAGACCTTGAAATAACAATTCTCACCTTAATATGGAAAAACAAAAAACCTAGAACAGTTTTAACAATCTTGTACAATAAAAGATCTTCTGGAGGCATATCCATCCTAGATCTCAAGCCAGATCATAAAGCAACAGTAATAAAAACTTCCTGGTACTGGCATAGAAACAGAAAGGTGGATCAATGGAATCAAATTGAAGACCCAAAAATAAACTCACACACCCATGGACACCAGATTTTTGACAAAGAAGCCATAAATTATACAATGGAAAAAAATATCATCTTCAACAAATGGTGTTGGTCTAACTGAGTGTCTATGTAGTTAAGAATTTTTTAAGTGTTTCTCAGCCATTTGAGATTCCTCTATTGAGAACTCCGTTTAGTTTTGCGCCCCATTTTAAAATAGGTTATTTTGTTTATTGTGTTTGATTTCTTGAATTCATTAAGTATTTTCGATATTAGCCCTTTGCCAGATGTAGAGTTGATGAAGATCTTTTCTCATTCTGTACATTGTCATTTCATTCTCTTGACGGCATCCTTTGCCTTACAGAAACTTTTCAGTTTCAAGCGGTCCTATTTACTAATCATTGATCTTAGAGCCTGAGCTGTTGATGTTCTGTTCAGGAAGTAGTCTCCTGTGCCAATGATTTCAAGGCTCTTTCCCACTTTCTCGTCTAATTTATTTAGTGTAGTTGGTGTAATATTGAGGTCTTTGATCCACCTAAATTTGAGCTTTGTTCAGGCAGATACTACTTAGTTATTAAAAAGATTCCAATAGGTAATTGAAGCAGATGCTGAGACTCACAGCCAAACTTTGGGCAGTGCACAGAGAGTCTTATGGAAAGGGGGGGGGGCGATAATAAAAAGATCGTGAGGGGGCAGGTCCATAAGGAGACCAAAAAAGCCAAAAATTCTGCAGGGGAGCCTGTAGAGACTGATGCACGAACCAAGGTCTATGCATGAAGAAGACTAAGACCCTCTGCTCAGGTGTAACCCACAGGCAGCTCAGTCTCCATGTGAGTCTCGTAATAAGGGGCTCAGGGGTTGTCTCTGACATGAACTCAGTTGTCTGCACTTTGATCACTTCCCACTGGTAGGGGGACTTTGCCAGGCCACAGAGGAAGAGGATCCAAGCAGTCCTGATGAAATTTGATAGGCTGGAGTCAGATGATAGTGGAGGAGGACTACCTATCAGTGGACTAGGTGTGTGGGATAGAAAGGAGGAGGGACGGTGGTTGGGATATGGAGGAGATGAGGGAGGGGATACAATGAGAATATAAAGTGAATAAATGATAAGAAATGAAAGAAAATCTTAATAAAATGCTCAACTTTCTTAGTCATCAGGGAAATGCAAATCAAGGACTCTGAGATTCCATCTCACTCCAGTCAGAACAGCTAAAATCAAAATCTCAAGGACAGCACATGCTGACAAGAATGTGGAGAAAAGAGAACCTTCCTCCATTGCTTGTGGGAGTGTAAACATACACAACCACTTTGGAAATCATTTTGGTGCCTTCTCAGAAAATGAGAATAGCCATACCTCAAGACCTAGCTACACCTCTTCTGGATACATACCCAAAAGATTTTCTACCATTTGACAAGGGCACTTGCTCATTTATGTTCACAGCTTTATTTGTAATAGCCAGAAACTAGAAAAAACCTAGATGCCTCTCAACCAAAGAATGGATAAAGAAACTGACACATTTATGCAATGGAATAATGTAACTACACATCTATTAAGAACAAAAAAAAAAAAATCATGAATCCATCCTACTTTATTTTAACTCACTCAAATGTTTTTTTATTTTAATTTTAATTTTTTATATTAATTATAGTGTATTCACTCTGTATCCTAGCTCTATCCCCCTTCTTCATTCATTCCAATTCCACCCTCCTTCCCTCATCTCCTCCCATGTCCCACTCCAAAGTCCACTGATAAAGGAGGTCCTCCTCCCCTTCCATCTGACCCTAGCCTATCAGGTCTCATCAGGACTGGCTGCATTGTCTTCCTCTGTGGCCTGGTAAGGCTGCTCCTCCATTAGGAGGAGGTGATCAAAGAGGCAGCCACTGAGTTCATGTCAGAGACAGTCCCTGTTGCCCTTACTAGGGTACCCACTTGCATACTGAGCTTCCATGGGCTACATCTGTGCAGGGGGTCTAGGTTATCTCTATGAAGGGTCATTGGTTGAAGTATCAGTCTCAGAAAACCCTACTCTCAATAGTAACATTTCCTTTCCCTTTAGTCAGAGCTGGGATGAATCCAAAGGCCTTAAGCATGGTAGGCACGTGATTTTACAAAGACCTGCATTCCTAGCCCCGGGGCCACATTTTAAATTAAATTTAAAGTGTATTCATATTTATTTACACAACAAAATATTTGTTTTAAATTATAATTGAATATTTAGTAAATACTTTACCTTAACGATCAATTTTAGGTACATTAGTTGTCCTGTGACTTGTTCTGTAAATTCTAAATAAACACATACAATAACACATGCATGTGGCAAAATACCCTTTAGAATGTTGGTAAATGCATTCATATTGAGTAGGATTGTGATGTGCTAATGTATAATATTGTAAATGAAGCAATTTTTCATTATGAACCCTAGGACAAGGTAGCAATATCTAAAAATTGCATACACATTATAAAAGTGTTATATTTATTCAGTATTTAAATTTTAAGACGTAGCTATAATCACATCTTAAGTGTGCAGTAGCAATAGGTGGCTAGTAAGGACAGCAGTTCTAGGTATGAGAAATAATTTACCAGTGTGAACGTTAGCCCAAGGATGTTCACAATCTCCATTTCTGTTATGGTCAAACTAGGATTGTAGTATGATTCAAATTTCATAAACATTCTATGCAGTAAATTTGGGAAAATGGGGCACTGAAGTTAATCTTCCTAATTCTAAGCAACTTCTCATTGACTAAGTTTCCAAGTTCTTAGTTCTGTGATCTGCTCGGAATTACAGATTTAGTGTAAGTATATCAAGATATTTCATGTGGTATAAAATCTGAAGATAATTTTTTTTTCATCAGCACAGGTGTTTTTTATGTGTGTACTTATTATTAAAAAGAAAATATAGGGCTGGAAAGATGGCTCAGTGGTTAGGAGCACTTCCTGTTCTTCGAGAGGACCCAGGTTCAGTTCCCAGTACCCCTATGGCAGCTCAAAACAGTCTGTAACTCCAGTTCCAGGGGATCTGAAACCCTCACATGGACATATATACAGGCAAAACACCTACACACATAAAATAAATAAAATAAGTTCCCTAGGTTACTTTTCATCATGGACTTTATTACAGCCAAAGAAATAAAACTGTGACACCCTATCACAGGACAGAAAAAAAAAAAAGATGAGGGAACAAGATGGCTGAGATATAGCTTATTAAAAAGAAGAAGAAGAAGAAGAAGAAGAAGAAGAAGAAGAAGAAGAAGAAGAAGAAGAAGAAGAAGAAGAAGAAAGAAAGAAAGAAAACATAAGTTACTTTTCTTTGACAGTGCAAGGAAATTGAAAACGTCCATGAGAAAAAAGTCTACTTTAAGGTTTGGCTACAGATAAGGTTGCCAAGCGCCACATGGTAGCCAGCCACTTCACATGAAAGGGTCCAATAGCTGTCTTTTACATCTTCATGAATGGGATAAAATACTTGCAAATTTTAAGAGATATTAGAAGGTTTTTTAATATCTTTCACATGTTTCTTTTTTTTTTCTTTTTTTTTTTTTTTACTGAGAAATGTGTAGCTCCTTTTCATATGATAGACTTTTTCAAGTAACACTTTTTGAGTGGAAGCTTCCAGCAGCCAGCAACACCTTTTCAAACACTGTACTTTTGAGGCTAGGCCTGGATGTTTAGGGCCAGCATCATCCACATGTAACTACCTTCATACCTAGTCTGTTACTTGAGACTATTGATGCTAACAACATGATCTTTAATAACCACTTTTCTCACTGTAGAAATTAATACAAAACTTAGCAAAGTCATCTTCCTCTAAGCAAGGAAAATTATTTTCAACATTTCTTTCCTTTTTTAAGAAAATTATTCACTTTACATTCTGATGGTAGCCCCTCCCTCTTCTCCTTCCAGTCCCACCCTCACTCCTTCTTCCTCCTATCCAGATTTCCCTACTCCTCAGGAAGGAGCTGCTACCCCCACCAGCCTGCCCCAACATATCAAGACACATCAAGATTGAGTGCATCTTCTTCCACTGAACCCAGCCAAGGAAGCCCCAAAAGATGGAAGTGAATGAAAAGCATGCCACAGAGTCCAGGTCAGAGACAGACCTGGCTCCTCTTACTAAGAAACCCACAGGAAGACTAAATTGCTTATCTATTACATATGTGTAAGAGGGGCCTAAGTCCAGTCCATACATGGTCCTTGCTTGGTGAGTCAGTCTCTGTATGCCCTCCTGGGCCCAGGTTAGTTGACTCTGTTGGTCTTCTTATAGAGTTCTTGTTTCCTCTGGGTCCTCCTATCTTCCCCCCAACTTTTCCCACAAGGCTTCTGCACTCCACCAAATGTTTGGTTGTGAGCCTCAGCATCTATTTTTGTTTTGATCTGCTGCTGGGTGGAGCCTCTCAGGACAGCTATGCTAAGCTCCCATCTGCAAGCATAGCGGAGTACTGTTAATAATGTCAGGGGTTGGCTGTCACCCATGGGATGGGTCTCAGGTTGGGCCAGGCATTGGTTGGATATTCCCTCAATCTCTGCTCTATCTTTATCCCTAAACATCATGTAGGTAGGGTAAATTTGGGGTTGAAATTTTCACTCCACTGGAAGACCTATCTGGCTAGAAGATGGCCTCTTCAGTCTCCACGACCCTTACTACTAAGAGTCTTGTTTGCCAAGTTCTTCATTTAAAAACTTACTACCAAGGAAATTTCCTGAAGGCAATCAACTATACACTGTATAGTAAGAAAAGCAGAAAATATGCAGTAGTATTCTTAGACTTGGTGAAATGAAAATTGCACATAAATAAATTAAGAGCTTTACATGTAAATCCAATAAAAGAAACCCAGGATAGATGTATAGGAATAGAAAATAGGAATAATTACTGGTATAGGGAAATAGACAAAAGTACAGATATTGTTAAGATCATAGAATTCAAGTAATTGATTGACTATTGAAATAGTTAAATGTGGATTTTGAGCACCTTGACTTTAACTAGAAAATGTAAAAAAAAAAAAAAAAAAGTCCTGAGAAAGTAGGCTACTCTTCCTACTAGAGAAATGAAGCTTCATAGAGACCCTGAGAAAAGGGAAGAAGACATGGATGGAGGCCAGCCAGGTGGCGACTCAGTGTGCTTGCTTGTGTGTTCTGATCCTCTGGACACTGCTTTCTCCATCCTTTCCTTCAATTATCCTTCCTACTCATTTATATTCGCCTAAAATCTCCCAAATAACTGAAAAGTCAACAGAATGGGAGTTTGTAACCATTTCCAAATTAAAAGGCAGCACATTTTTTTTCAAAAAAATTCCTTTTAATATCCACTGCTTTATCTTCTCATATTTCTATTAAAGCCATTGAAGATAAAACTTAGCATTCTAAGGAGGAACAGCTGTGGATGAAAGAGGGGGCAGGGCTACCTGGAAATGACTTTACACATAGCCTTTCTACAGACTTGGAGACAAACATGGGCTATCAGAGAAGCCTTCTCAAACCACTCTATAAAGGACTTAAATTCACAGTGCACATGCCTGGTACAGATTCTGCGGAATTCTGCACAGATTTACCTCAGGGTTTCAAACTACAGATCTTTAAGGCCAAAGACAAAAGAAAAAAAAAAAAAAAAAAAAAACCTGAGCCTCCCAGAAGCTCCTGTGAACTTCCTTCCTGCCTTTGCTCGCACATATGCTCTTTATTCTAGAAGAATAACATGCCAGGTTTTCAAGTGCTGCTTTTTAAGCTATGAACTTACAGTTTTAAAAAGTATTATAAAGTATCACTAATTTGTGCCCAGAAAGTGGTATAGCTTATTTGATATTCAGTGGTGATCTGTGCATTAGAAATTCATAAATTCTGGTATTATTATTAATTATTATTATTATTGTTGTTATTATTATTATTAGTATTATTATTATTATTATTATTATTAAACAGGGATAACCCCCTAAAGGGCAGGCTATAGGTAGAAATTATTCCTCATACAAAATGCCTATGATTCATTTAAAGGAAATGCAATTTAATACAGTGGATCCCAGATGCCTGTTTTTTTTTTTTTTCTTGATATTTGTGGGGTTCAAAAAATAGGGAAAGACGAGCTTTTCCTACGACAAATAAATGATCACAAATCTTGGTATATACTTGCTTATATAGACCTACAAGATATGATAAACATAACAAATCTCAAGCAAACTCTTAAACAATTTCATCCCTGCAACTACAAGAAATACATAGCAAATGAGGACCTGAAGGGTTGAACCATGAAAGAGTGTCATAACTCTTAGACCCAATGGATGTATCAAATACAAAAATACTCCACAATCCAGTGGACTTACACTCTGTGTGTGTATCCTGGTCATGTTGTTAAGTATACACATGCATAAAACTCTTTTTGCATGAAGATAGATAGGAAAAAGGAAACAGAGAACTAGGGATCTACTACTCTTAAAAACAAAAAAGAGAAAGATCTAGGCAGGGCACAAAAATTGTACCCAAGCTACAATATCTAATTTCTCCACAGAGGAAGGAAGAGCTGTGCTGGCAATGGCTGGTACAATAGTGGTTTGTATGTCTTTCAATTTTATGTCCAATCAAATAATTGTGAACCTTGATAAATATTTCATTTCAAAAGTATTTAATAAAATTATTAAATGGTCTTTTAAATAGTCCATAAAGAAAAAAAAAACCAAAAAATACATCGGTATAATAGCTTAGAGATGGATCTTGCTGATATGAGCATTTGAAAATAATGAAAAAATGTAAAAGTTCAGTTAACACTAAAATGGGAGAAAGAAACAAAAAAGTAAATAGCAGATCAGGATGATGATGATAAAGTAAGCCTGAGGCAATTTTCAAAAATTTCAGAGGGTGGGATAACAATATAATGATAAGAAAGATTAAAAACACAACACCAAATCATAATAAACGGAGGGTCATACACAGGTACCAGATCAATGAACAGAGTCACTGGCAAGCTAAGCAACAAAAATGGTGATTATAAAAAGTACTGTGTACATATACTGCATTCCAAAGGCAATGGATAGAAATGTGTTTATATTAAAATTTAAAAAAATAATTTAACCACAGTGGGAACAAGACTATATAACAGAGTAAGCTCCTCTAATATTTTTCCCCAATTTGAACAGCTATGTTCAAAATGGCTTTCTTTCCTGGACAAGTGAACCAAAACAGGAACTCAAAATAGAAGCTTAGAGAAACCCTCAATATTAATTAGATATTAGTGATATTTTGAAATTATTTCATATGACATCCTTCTTTAATAATAATAAGTTGTAAATACTTCTACTTTCTTTAAATATTGTCCGACCTCTATAAAAACCTAAGGAAAATGTATTTTTATCTTTACAACAATGAAAGGATTGTCCACTCATGAAATTTTGTCTGCTCTAGAGGATATTACAGAAACAAATACAAAAATGATGTGTTGTCACCAGAAGTTTAAAATGAAAAGAGGCAGTGTACAGGTTTTCAGTAGAGGTTACAGAAGGCCGTGTACATATTAACATATCAATAGTGACATTTTACCCATGTTTTTATCAAGATAAGAGGTAAACAGAACAATTCATGATTAACTGTATAGGATGAGTCAGACTAATGAAGCTTTACTTACTTTAGAGATTTTTTTTTTTAATGAAGAACGTCAACAGTATGACATCAGCACTTACACATAGTTTAGGAAACTTTATTCCAAAGAGAAGGTTTAAAACAATCTCCCTCACACAAAAAAAATGAAATCATCTCCCCCTAGTTTCATAAGATTCCCTGCACTCCGCCCAAAGTTTGGCTATGAGTCTCAGCACTGCTTTAATACCCTGTTGGGTAGAGTCTTTTAGAGGCCCTCTGTGGTACGCTTCTGTCCTAGTCCCTGTTTTCTCCCTCTTCCAATGTCCATTCCATTTGCTTTTCTGAATGGGGATTGATCATCTTACCCAGGGTCCTCCTTTTTGCCTACCTTCTTTAGGTGTATAGATTTTAGTATGTTTATCCTATATTATGTCTAATACCATTTATGAGTGAGTATATACCATGTGTATCTTTTGCTTCTGGGATGCATCACTCAGGATGATCTTTTCTATTCCCCACCATTTGACTGCTCCAAACAAGAACCATGCATAGAGATAACCTAGAACCCCCGTGCAGATGTAGCCCATGGCACCTCAGTGTCCAAGTGGGTTTCCTAGTAAGGGGAACAGATACTGCCTCTGACATGAACTCAGTGGCTGGCTCTTTGATCACCTCCCCATGAGGGTGGATCAGCCTTGCCAGGCCACAGAGGAAGACAATGCAGCCAGTCCTGATGAGACCTGATAGGCTAGGGTTAGATGGAAGGGGAAGAGGTCCTTCCCTATCAGTGGACTTGGGGAAAGGCATGGGAGGAAAAAAAGGAAAGTGGGCTTGGGAGGGGATGAGGGAGGGACTACAGCTGGGATACAAAGTGAACAAATTGTAATTAATAAAATATTAATAAAAAACCAGGAAACTCCTCCAAAAGAATCTTTAATCTACAGAGTTAGATTAAATAGGAAAAAAATGCAATATAGTGTAGTAATTGAGAACAATACAATGGGTGAACATAAAGTTTTATGTTCTAGGAAAATCAATTGGTCCCCTTTGTATGCTGAATAGATAAAGTTTCTCAGAAGATGCCAAGGAAAAGCAGACACCTTTTGATAAAAATGCACAAGTAGAAGGTCTTTCTAGACAAGAAGACTGGATTTAAAACATGATGGCATAAAGCCCTTACTATAAGTTATGCATTGTAAAGAAAGCAGAGAGTCTGAAGCAACTAGGAGGTGACAAGAGAAAATAAGCCAATCTTGAAAAGTCATTGAGATTTCAGCTGGTGGGATGACATGTGTCCTGTGGTCCTTTGAATGAGAATGGCCCCCATAGGCTCATATATTTGAATGCTTGGTCTTATGTTAATAGAATTGTTTAGGAAGGATTAGAATCTGTGGCCTTTTGGGAGGAGGTGTGACCTTGTGGGAGAAGGTGTCATTGGGGGTAGACTTTGAGGTTTCAGAAGCCCACACTGCACACTGCAGTCTCTCTCTCTCTCTCTCTCTCTCTCTCTCTCTCTCTCTCTCACTGTCTACACCTATAAATAAAGGACAATTATTTAAGTTATAGGCAATGGAGAACTATCAACTAAAATGCATTTATATGTAAAAATGTATATTTACAGATTATTGGTATAATCCATCTCACAAATAGCTATGATCATGACTAGACTAAATTATGATATGACATGGGCAGTAACAGATCCTAGCAACAATAGTTATTGTTGTTGCCTGGATAACTATTTGCCTGGATAAGAGACAGGTAGTGAAAACAGTCCCACGTAACTAGATAAAGATAAAAATTATCATCCTAAAATGAGGAATTGTGTCTGGGCCATTAAGTTTGAGATTTTTTGGGTTGGAGAAACAGGATTCTAAATTACTAATTCTTATTATATGCACTGATTATCAGCCTTGGGGCTACTGACAATCTATTGGTAGATCCTTGAAATGAAGCATATTTTTCAGATATTCTTTTTATCAACTGAATGGCTGTATAAGTAAAAGTAATGAGCAAGAGACATTGAAACCCGTGTCTGGAAAATCTGCACCATCAACATCCCATAGAGCTGTTCCGTAGTTACTTCTCTAGATCCATTAACTAAAACTGAGGAAATTATTTAATCTTAGAATGTGTGACACTGAGAAAAAAAAAAAATTCTAAAGATTCCTCTTTAGGAAATGACTCCTTTTATATATATTCTCACCCATTGAATGAGACTCGAATTTTCTTTAGAGCTAGAAAAACAAACTTGCATAATTTGGCTTAAGAATTGCTATTAACATATGTTATGAAGGAGAATAACCACATACTTTTCAGAACCAGGTGAGAGGAGTACTTCTTATTTCTGGCACATCTGGTCAGAAACGTATTCATTAGCATTTATATAGTTGCTGCGATAAGCAAAAAATTCTGTTTAAAAGTGTAGAAATCATTGTTCAGCTTTTAGAAGATACTAGTTTATCATTGAACTAACAAATTCATTTTTAAAATAATATTTTTCTTTGAATAGATGCTGCATCAGCTAAAATGCAGTCATGCTTAGTTTTTAATAAAAATATAAATAAGCATGGTAAGAAAACAAGCATTGGGGTCAAAGAACTAGAAAATCATTGCCTTTAAAGAGAGACAAAGTTGATTTAATTTTCATTTTGGAGCTTTGTTTGGAAATAACTGAGCAGTGTACTTGGTCCTCTTCTCCCCTTTTTCATGGATTTCGTGTTGTGAGTCCTCACACGCTTAGTTTTGATTGGTGTTGATTGTCTTATTTTGGTGGTTTCAGAATTTGCACCCCTTATGAACTCAAGCCAGGAGACCCCTGGAGGTAATCGATGGTTACTTCTTACCTTTGCAAGGGAATGACCTGTGACAGCAACTGGAGTTGGGTCACTGCAAGGAGACTGTTGAGAGGGAAGGCCAGTAGAGGAAGAGGAAGAAGTAGAGGAAAAGGAGCAGGAAGAAGAAGAAGAAGAAGAAGAAGAAGAAGAAGAAGAAGAAGAAGA
>NW_026585689.1:18116043-18241667 GCF_907164565.1 Psammomys obesus
GAAGAAGAAGAAGAAGAAGAAGAAGAAGAAGAAGAAGAAGAAGAAGAAGAAGAAGAAGAAGAAGAAGAAGAAGAAGAAGGGACTGGAACCTGGTTTTGGGACTGACTGCTATTACTGTTTTTAACATAGAACAGCATGTCAACAGCCTCGGGCTCTTGGCTTCTATCTTTGTCCTCAGGGGATAAAGCCAAACACTTTCTCTTTGTGTTGAGCCCCTGAATTAAATCAGATTCAGATGCAGGGAAAAACTGTGTTATCTTCTCTAATTCATCAAGATTATCATTGAGGCCTTCTATATTATCGTCAGGTTGACTATCTTTCTTAGGAAGTTGGAAAAAGGATGAGGAACAAGTCTCTGGTAGAGAAAGGATAAGAACTATTTTCACGTCTAGTTTCCCATCAGAGCTGCTCTCAGGTGTTGGTATGACAAAGAGTGTTGCACAACGAGGATCTTTCTTTCCTATAAGATGGTCACACTGAGATTTTATGTAGGAAGCACATTCTAAACAAACAGTATATGCTGATGAAAGTCGGGGGCCAGGATGAGGATTTGGCCTTCCCCTCATTCTTCGAAAGAGTATTTGCCTACAGAGGTCCTTCTGGATTGTAGACTTGGAGATAGAATTGACAATTTTATTTACCACATCATCAGGGACAGTACCACCTTTAATAATGCAGGGCTGACTATAATCTAAGGCCCATGGGATTTCATTCTCTGGTTCTGGCTTTACACTTTCTTCAAGGCTACTTTTATTCTCAGGTTTGGAATTCGACACTGAAGCATTTTTATTCTTGCCAAAGGGCCTAGGACTTGATGTTCTTTGACCTGAGACATGTGCTTTAGGATAAGTTGATGGTGGTTGATGAGCTCTGTGTTTGTTATTGGGTGAAGTAGTATTCTGAACTTTGGGATGAGAAACGGGTGAGCCAACGGCCCAGGTGCTAGGATCACATCTGACCACTGCTTTAGGTTTGGGCTGGCATGTTGGTGAACTCTGAGATGAACAAGCAGAATGTAATGGTAAATTTGATCTCTTTGATTTTGCTTGGGACAATGGTGAGCTCAGAACATTGTTATTAGAGTTTGATACAGGAATTTTCAGAGGTGTACAGTCAGGTGATGGTGAATTCTGAGTTCGACTGGATTCAAGAGAAGACGAATTTGGAGGAGAGTCATTTTTTTGAAGTTTGTTGTTGAGTGCTGATGAGCTCAAAGCTTTTGGGTTATCTATTGAAGATGTGCAAAGGCAGTCCGATAAGGATTCCTTTTGTGATTTAGATTTGCATAATGTTGAGTTAGATTCACTTTGGCTAGATTCCAAAGAATGTAAAGTCCAAGTAGTATTTAGGGATGGTGTTTCTTGATGTTGGAAGGAAGATGAAGATGATGTTGAGACTCTTTGAGTAGACTCCAATAAAGGTGATTTTCTGCATAGGTCAGCACTTGATGATGTTTGAGCCTTCGGGAGGGGTAATCTTGATCTTGGACCTATTTGGCTATGTTCCAATGATGAAGTATTGGCAAGCTTAGATGAAGATGTTGTATGAGGTTTGCGGTGAGACAAAGATGTGTCCAAGGATTTGCAAGAGTAATGCAATGAATTTTTTGAATGGGAATCTCTTGAAGGGGTTGCTGGGCATTTTGAGTGTAACGTTGATGTTTTCATAGCCCTGTTATAGGAGCTTTTAGACTTCAGAGGAGACAAGGTAGAGCAACTCTGCCCTTTCTTTTTGAAGCTTGATGGGGGCAATGTGACTATACTTTGAGATTGTTCTTTGGTCACAGGTTGGCTATTGGGTTGGTTTAGTTTATCACCTGTGTACTGATGTGTAGGTGAATTGTTTGTAGTTTGTTGCTTAGAGTTGTCTAAATTTGAAAAGTGTTGATCATGATAGGCTAATGGCACCATGGTGTGCTGGAGCAGAGATCTTTGGAGAAGCAGTTGGCTTGCAGGGATGTTTTAGTAACAGTCTTTAGCACAAGAATCCATGAAAAATGGTCACTTAAATAAGCACTGATAGTTCCAATTTCTATCTTGTTATGTTTGTATTAATGACAAATGTTGTAGAATGTTTCACAATTAAACTGTAAATGAAATTAGGGGGAAATGTTACCATTGATGATTATCATCTGTCTTCCATTTAATTTCCAAGAGTTTTGGGTTTTTTCCTTGCTCTGTCTCTCTTCGGGGATTCCTGTTTAAAAAATAGTAAAGAGTTTAGCAGAGGTCCTAATGGGATATAACTTTCTTAATGTGTAATGACTAGAACATAGGGTTTATATGATTAAACCTAGAGTGTGTTTCCCAGCCACCTTACATATATTTTGAATTAATTTTCTAAATTATTTACACATATGTAAAATAGCTATATTTAATTTATTGAGCTAAAGAATAAAGTAATATATGTGAATTTCTATCAGCTCACAGAATACTAAATGAACAAAAATTAAGAGCACCAATTACTTCTACTTTATCAATTATTGCATTCCTTCAAAAATAAATTAAAAGCTTCTTGTGCCAAAAATAGTATCTTAGAGAACAGTGAAATACAAATTTGAAAATGTTGGTTTCAAATTTAGTTCAGTTCTCATTATTGTCACATTTTTTTTACTCCCGTCTACTAATCTAAACATCTAATTGAAGCTCTCTTATATTTAGTCTTATTTCTATTTGTCACCACTTGAACATTGTAAACATGTGCTGTATCCTTCTGTAACTACTGGCTTCTTGAACAGCATTCTTTCTGCCTGATTCTCTTATTTCTCTAAAGGTTCTTATATTATTCTTTATTTGGATCTCACCCCAACACAGTTTTCAGCCAAATCACAGTGGTGATTTAAATAAAAATGGCACTCAAAGACTCATGAAATTTGAATGCTTGGCCCCCAGTGTAGAAACGTTTGGGAACAATTAGGAAGTGTGGTTTTATTGAAGGAGGCATATCATTTTGAGGTTTTAAAAGTTCATGACATTACCAGTTAGTTCCCTTTCTCACTCTTGCTTGTGGGTGAGCTATGAGCTCTCAGCTACTGTTTCAGAGCCATGCTTGCCTGCTTATTGCTATTCTCCCCACCTCGAAAGTCATGGACTTACACTTTGAAAGTGTAAGCCCCAATAAGTTATCTTGATCATGGTGCTTTGTGACAACAATAGAAAAGTATCTAAGGTAATCACCATTTCTTTTTTTATAAAATCTCTGAGTAAGCTCATCAGTTATGTTTAGGATTTGAAAAGAAACTATAGAAGTTTCATAAGAACGTAGAAACTCATTCCTGAATTAAGTGATGCTACTTTAGAAAATACATATTGAGATATGTGATCTGGTGTTACTACCTTTTCTAACCTACCATTACCAACTTAATATATGATGATAACAATGTATTCCTCAAACTTCTTCAAGTACTGTAGTAGCAATTACATTATTGCTATAGGTGTTCCCTTTTGCCAAGGTAGCTTTTTAAATTTTTATTATTATTATTTCAGTTTATTCACTTTGTATCCCAGCTGTAGCCCCTCCCTCATCTCCTCTCAATCCTATCCTCTCTCCCTCTTCTTTACCGATGCCCCTCCCCCAGTCCAATCATAAGGGAGGTGCTCCTCTTCCTCTTCCATATGACCCTAGTCTATCAGGTCTTATCAGGACTGGCTTCTTTGTCTTCCTCTGTGGCCTGGTAAGACTGCTCCCCCCTCAGGTGAAGGTGATCAAAGAGCCTGCCACTGAGTTCATGTCAGAGAAAGTCCCTGTTCCCAATACTGGGGAACTCCCTTGGACACTGAGCTGCCATGGGCTACCTCCATGCAGGGATTCTGAGTTATCTCCATGCATGGTCACCAAGGTAGCATTTATAGATTGATTCTCACTCTACTTGCAGTTATTTGAAGCTTATGAGAATCTTCATGCTTTTGCTTTGCAGAGTTCAGTGGCTGGGATCAATAATACTTATTGATAACATACCAATCTTACTAATAATAGCCTTAGGAAACTTGAGTTGGCTTTCTCTTCTGTTACAAATGTATTTCCAGCTAAGCACCAAACCTCTCCATCTAAAAGTGCTAATGATAATTCAAACATACACAAAAAAAAATGAAACTAAGTTAATTTAATTATTTCTAGAGAAAGTTATTTTTCTATGTCTTTATTGTAGTCCTAAAACTTAGCCATTTTAGAATCTTTGTAGTGACAGAAGATAATTTCATTTTCCAGAGCTATTATTGATTTATAAAAATTAGTTGATTTTTGCCTAATGCATATCTTATTTCTCACCATGTCAGTTTTTCTATAGGTAACATTTCAGACAAATTAATGTGTGATTATGATTACTTCTATAAACTGTTTAACTATAAACAAACTCTTTTCCATTTTCCTTCACCAGACATAAAATAGTAAACTCTTTCTGGAAAGGCACCCCTGATGCCCACTCATAGGCTTTGCAAGTTTTCAATGTGTCTGCAAGGTATTTGAGGAGAGAGTTCAGACTACTCAGAATCCAACCAGTTGCTCATTAAAACAACAGAGTAATATATCAGCAAACACCATCAGACTGGGCTAGACAAAATAAAACCTGAGGAACTCAACACCTGCAGAAGATATATATTAAATAGAATGCTCATGTACTGCTAAATTGGCACAGACAATTTGAGAAATTTTCTGCTTGGATCCATTCATTAAATTAAGTTTTATTATTAAAATGAGAATTTCCACTACAAAGAACATTACTGCAGATATATGTGCATTAAACAAGGCATTGTTTGAGTGTTTTCATAATAACTATAAACTGGAATCAAATGCTGATCAATTGGAGAATACATAAATAATGTATATTCATTCAAGGAAATAATAAACATTAGAAAATATAGCATCAATGCAATTGCATACATGAATCTCACATGGATAGTATCAAGTGAAACAACCATGTATAAGCACTAAATGTTTCATCATTTTATGTATGAAACTACAAAAGTTGGTGACCCTGACCATAATGATAAAATGGGTGTTCTTGGTGAGGTAAAGATTAGGAGAAATCTCAAAGGTATGTCAGGTAAGGTGGTGGGGTTCTGCCTCTGGTCCTGGATCCTGATGGTATAACTGATTTCATTTGGTGAGAATTGAATCCTAACACTTATATTATGTGTATTCTTGTAGATCCCTTCACTAAAATAAAAAGTGCAAAGGTAGATGACTTGAGGCTAAGAAAAGACACATCTGAAACAAAAAAAAATTGTACTGAAAGGTGAAACATTAAAGAATAAACCAAGATTTGGCTCACAGATTCAAGGAACCCAACACCCTACCCTTAACTGTTGTAAGCGGTGATTACTATCCTAAACAGCTGTATACCCAAAACACCACACAAACACTGAGACTTATTTAATTATCCTAGAACTCAATGCTGGGCAATAGTTACTCCATCCTAAACCTCCAAGCCCTCATAGTTTCCTAACATCTAGATTTTCCACATTATACTTGCTTTTAGTGATGTATTAGTTCCAGTCCATCTCTCCACATCATTCCAAGATCTTTCACCCAGCTCTACTCTCCCAGCTCTCTTCTGCCCTTCTCTCTTCCTCCTCTGCCTCCCACCTCCCTGTCCTCTGGCTCCTCCCTCTCTTCCTGCTTTCTTTCTATTGCTCAACACGTGGATAGTTGCTTTATTTTGGCATGTTTACACAAAGTTGAGACAGGTGATATTTAGAATAAGTATCACAGTGCAATGTCCAGATTGAAGTCAGAAAGTGGGGGAGAAAAATCAGCATTTGAATGAACAAGGGTAAGGTGTATACATTCCATAAGAACATTATACCAACATTTCCCCCTTTAAGTCAAATAAAAGGCTCCTTTTCTTTCAATACAATAATAATTATGAAATTATGAAAACTGTTAGATAAAATCTACATGTGCAATGTCCAGTCCATGTGTATTTAGCAACTTAGGAGAAAGTATCTGATTAACCTATCTATCTTGACAAGTTTAAAGTTCTATACCTAAATTTTTTAACCTTATTGGTATTACCTATAAGAAAGCATTTCTTAACTTCTAAAGCACTTAAGCTTAAATGTGGCACTATGACTATTTAGTCTTTAACCCCATCAGAGACTTGAGAAGGAATAAAATTAGTTATTACAGTAAATAGGAAGTGCATGTTAGCAGCTTCCAAAAATAAAAACTGACAGAGACAGTTTGCTGCCTGAACAGTTACTCATAATTCTTTATAACGTTGGAGCATCATCTTCAGCCTTCTGGCTCAGAATATTTGACAAACACAAATGTGAAGCAGGAACTATTTAGGCCTTGCTTACCCTGTCTCGGCAGAGTTTGGCAGTCGACTTGTCCTGCATTTAAGCTTGCCTATTTTTGGCAGAATTTGTCTGTTGTGAATCAAATGTATTTTCTTTACCCATGTAGCTCATTTGCCACATTTGAAGCCATTTCCATATGTAGGTTCTTCGATGCTCATCATCTTCTTTGAGGTAGGTGGGGTGCTACCAGGAGATGACCTATCTCATTGTCAAAGAATCTTTAAAATAATAAAGACACTTTTAAATGCCATATTCTGTAGGTCCCTGAAGTTTTTAAAGACTACCTATCTTTATGTAATTGATCTGTCCACAAAATCATATCTATCTGCTAAACCTAGGATGAATAATCATGTGATAAATTAGACTAGTGTCTGACATGATTATGAGTTGAATAACTAGCAATTAACTTGCATTACCTAGTACCCTAACCCAATTTTAGTATCTGTTTAAAAGTATTGGAAGTAACCTTGAATTTGTATCAATATACTAAAGCTTATATCAATGTATCAAAAATACTTATTTTTGCATCAATATGCAAAATTCTATACCAGAGTTAAACTTAACCTTATTTGAGAATAACAAATAAAACCCTAAGTTGAATAGATTCAATAATCTACCTTTTGTCTTATTCCTATAAGATATCCCTGTATACTCCTTTCTTTTTAACCCCTTTTCTTCTTATCTAAGAAAAAAAGAGAAAAGAAAAGAGAGAAATCCCTGAGTATAACCTTGTTTCACTCTAAATAAGACCATTAATAATTTAAAAACATCTCCCAAATGACAATAAAAATTTGTAGCCATAGAAAACAGCCAAAAACCTACCCAACCCCCTTTAAGGAAAATTGGATGTCATTCTCATGAATTTCTTCTAGCTGACATTTTGGACATGTAGAAATCCTCTTAGGGGGCCCAAAGAAAATTGGAAAAAAAAATTGGTTAATTAAGCAAGCGAAAACATTTGGTCCAGTCTTTAATGGTGAGAAATTTCAGGCTTAATAAAAGTCCTGTTTGGAACAGTCTAAAATGCTGGACCAATTTAGATTAGTGGCTTTCTTCAAAGATCTCTTGGGAGCAGGCTTTGATGAGAAACAGCAATTGAAGCAGTTGAGCAGGAGCAAGCAGAATGCTGGAACATGCAAGATGCTGGAACAGATGTGTCAATGTCTCAGCATGCTCAAGAATGCATCCTGTCAGGTCTGATCCAGCATCTCTGGTGTCCAGTTCTTTTATTCTGCAAACATTTAACTTCTCAAAAGTATTACAACATTCTAAAATTATAAATATATGAGATATGCAGGATGAAACTAAACTGTAAGCCAATTTTATCTATGCCAATTAAAAGATTAACATAATACATTTTGAGGATATTATAGCCAAGTATTTATTGGCCAAGTATTGTTGGAGTTCTGGCTGGAGACATTTTTTATGTCTCAGTCAGTTTCAGAGTTGTTCCCATGTAAAAGGATCAGCAATATAAGTTACCATTATTATTGAACACACAATCATTATTATGTTGAAATCAAAACAAGGTTGGATAGATCAAAATATCTTTTGGGTCTCTTGCGTGTCTGTTTTATTAGGCCAAGCTGCTACCTATTTCCCTATAGAAGCCTCCCATTAAAGAGACAAGCTGGCTGCTTGAGCAATAGAAAACGCACGTTTTAAGTAAACTTTATATACGCACCCCCTCCACATACACACACACAGAAAGAAAAAAAAGAAAAAGAAGAAGAATGCAAGGTTAGAAATCTTGCTAACCTACTGACAAGAATAAAGAAATTCAGAACTGGAATAAGCAAAAATTATCTGAAGGTAAAACCCATACAAAATAACATTTCTGAATGTTTCTACTTCCAGAATTACTCAGCAAATGTCATCAGCAAATGTCATTTATATTTCAGAAGTAAATCTTGCAATAATTATAGAAAAATCACAGATAGCAAAAGAAATGTTAAAACTCTGAGTAAAGCTACAATTACTAAAGAAAATTAAGACCAATATAAAGTCATTTATATATAAAAGTCATTTATATATTTAAAGTCAAATATTCCCTATGTTCTAAAGCTTTTATTCTTGAGTTGATTCAAACGTTGAACCAATAGTTATAATATTAAAGTTCTTTAAATAATACAGAATAAATATAGAAAAGTTCTCAATTTTTCTATAAAAACAAGTACAATTCATACATTTAAGTATGATAATGGTAACATAAATAAGGGGAAATATTAATTACATGTGTTCTTTATATATATATAAATAACTCAAGAAATTAAACACCAACAAACCAATTAAAAAATGGGGTACAGAACTAAACATAGAATTCTTGACAGAGGAATACTGAATGGCAGAGAAAGACTTTTAAAAAGGCTCAACATCCTTAGTCATCAGGAAAATGTAAATCAAAAAGACTATGCTGTGATCCTGATCTGAGCATGAACATCTTAGAAGACAGTAAGGATTATACAAATTAACACCACAGAGGAGTTAGAAAGGGACATGCACAGTTAATATTTCCAGGACTTTTAGTCTAAGAACTCTTATTATGGTTCGTTTTCATTTCAGTTAGAATCAGCTGATGTTGGAACTAGAGTTTGCCAGTTTCCATCAGGGTCTGAGAACCAGCTGTTCTCTGGAATAATTAAAGGATTTTTGGTACCACATTGGGATTAGTGAGGGACCCAAGCTTGTACACTGAGCAACCACTGGGCTGTCAACTTCCCCTGTGAGAGACAACCAACGTAGTACTCCGTATTCCAAGTGTTGAGACACCAGCTTCAAGCACAAGCAACTACTGAGTTCTCAACTCTGTCTTGGAAATGAGATGCTGTTACTCTTTTGAAATGTGAAGACCTAATAAATTCTTGTGTGTTTGTGAGTGGGGAAAAAAACAATTTACATGTGGAAATAAACGAAATAAATGAAACCCTTACTCTTTTTCTAAATGTGTTTCTGTGTGTGTAGTCTGCATGTGTGCATGTGCTCCACATGCATGGCTGCTGCCAAGAGGCCAGAAGAGGGCTTTGGAGTTCTTGGAACTGAAGTTTAGACAGTTGTAAGCTCTAATGTGGGAGCTGTGAGTTGAATCTGAGTCCTTGAGAGGAGCAGCCAGTGCTCTTAACCACTGAGGCACTGCTCCAGCCAGCCTTCAGTTTAAAAAAAAAAAAAAAGTTTTTTATACTTTGAGCTTTTATATAACTTCATCATTTCTCTTTTTTTTCTCATCCTCCATACCTTCCTATATGCCCCTCCTTTCTATCTTTCAAATACATGCCCTCTTTTTCGTGTGTGTGTGTGTGTGTGTGTGTGTGTGTGTGTGTGTGTGTGTGTATGGTAATGTTAATGTATATATACATTTTATGTTTTCAGGTCTGACCATTTTGGATTGGATAACCAGTGGTGTGTTTTCCCCTGGGGAGAATCCCTTATTTGTTGATAGCTCCTTGTGTAAGGCTGAGGCCTTGTGAGCTCTTCTTTCCTATGTGAGCCTCTGTGTTGGTGTCATCCATTATTCACATCATGTTGTTGAGACTACACGGATGTAGTTTCTGACATGTCTAGGAGGCATAATCTCACAGAAAATTTCATATTCCTCTGGCTGTTACAATTTTTTTAGTCCCCACAATGCTCCCTGAACCTTAGGCACAGGATTTGTACTGTGGGTTTATCAGTTAGGACTGGGCTCCACCACTATGCATTCCCATAGGTTGTGATTTTGTCTGATGGTCTCTGTCTGCTGCAAAGAGAAGTTTTTATTGATGAGGATGAGAACTACACTTATCTGTGGTATAAGGTAAGTATTAAGAATGTAGTTAATGGTTGTGCAGATTTAGTAACAGTCCAACTGTAGGTTCTTTTCAAACACCCATGATTTCACAAGCTGAGTAGTTGGCTAATTTTTGAAAAAGAGGCCAAAACCATACAATGGGGAAAAAAAAACCAGCATCTTCAACAAATGGTACTGGTCTAACTGGATGTCTACATGTAGAAAAATATAAGTAGATCCATATTTATCATCCTACACAAAACTAACGTCCTAGTGGATCAAAGACCTCAACATAAAACCAAGCACACAAAATGTGTTAGAAGAAAAAGTGGGGAAGAGCCTTAAACTCATTGGCATAGTAAACAACTTCCTGAACAGAACACTGGCAGCTCAGACTCTAAAATCAATAATTAATAAACGGGGCCTTATGAAACTGGAAAGCTTCTGTAAAGCAAAGTACACTGTCAACAGAACAAAATGACAGCCTACAAACTGGGAAAAGATCTTCACCATTTGTAAGAGTTTCTTAGTGGAGTCTTGACAGTATTTTGAATTTAGAACCATGTTTTCTGCAGATTAGAATAACTTGGCTTCATTTTATTCATATTCCTTTTATTTTTGTCTTGTCTTGATAAAGAGTTTGAGAATTGCACTGAAATGGAGTAAAGAGAATCAGCACTTTTGTCTTATTACAGATTTTAGAGGAACTGCTCTAAGGTTTCCCTGTTATTATAACGTTGGCTATAAACTTGTCATATATATCTTCATTATTTTGAAGATTATGCCAATCTGTACTATCAGATCAAGATGTGGCATGCTCTATTTGCCCTTTTGAATGAGAATTAAGCATCCTCCCTTGGGTCCTCCATATTAGCTTTTTTAGGTCTGTGGATTGTAGTATGGTTATCCTGTAATAGAATAGACACTGGAAGCAGTTGAAGAGAGGGAAAAAGACAAAAGCCTACCATATATGTTCTCTGAAAGACTCCACACAGCAGGGGATCAAGGCAGATAATGAGACTCATGGCCAAATTTTGGGCAGAGTGCAAGGAATCTTATGGAAGAGTGGGGGGATAAATGGAACCAGAGGGAACAGGAGTTCCACTAGAAGACCAACAGAGCCAGTGAATCTGGTCCCAGGGGGAGCCCGCAGAGACTGATGTACCAACCAAGACCATCATGGAGAGTACCTAGGAACCCTGTTCGGATGTAGCCTATAGGCTGCTCAGTCTCCATGTGGATTCCCTAGTAAGGAGAGCAGGAACTGTCTCTGACAGCAACTCTGGTGCATGCTCTTTGATCACTTCCCCCAGAGTGGGGCAGCCTTGCCAGGCCACAGAGAAGATGAAGGCAGTCCTGAATAGACTTGATAGTCTGTGGCCAGTTGATAAGGGAGGAGGGCTGCCCTTTTCTGAGGACTAGGGAAGGGATCTAGGTGGTAAGAAAAAAGGAGGGTGGGACCAGATGGAGATGAAGGGGAGGCTATAAGTGTGATGTAAAGTGAATAATTAATACATATTATTATATCTAATATATGTTATATATTAGATATAATAAAAAGATATGACCTACCCCCACCATTCCACAACTTTATCAGTTTCAGTGTGCTAACCCTGGGAAGACATTCTTTTGGCAGTTGCCTTTATGAGCACAGAACCTGCTCAATACAGGCTTTCTGCTTTCAAATTTTGGCCTGCACAAGACAGAATCTCTGACTGACAGGTAAGACCACCTTTCCAACTGTCCCAATGAAGTGCATGAGGTTTCAGTGCTGCTGATCTTTTACACTATTACAGCTGTGTGCACAGCCCCAGCCTGAATGCTAACTTTTTGTTGACATTTCCAAACTATTCTGGTTATTAGTTCCAGGGGACTAAGAACCTCATTGTCAGTTTGACCACAAAGATGGCCTCACTCTTTGAACCAAGTCTTTATTTTGGTTACAGCATCTACTTTCTATTTTGTTTCTATTTTGGTTGTCTCTAGATGCTGTGATATAATACCCTACCAAAAGCAGTATAATGGAGGAAGAATGTATTTTGTCTCACAGTTCAGTACTGTATAGTCAAATATGATAGGGAAATCACAGCATAAGGATGGCCATATTTAAGAAAGATAGAACAAAGGTTGAAAGGCTTTATTTGACTCATTTTCTCCTTTACATAGAGTTTAGGATCTCAATAGAAAGGTCATAACCACCCATAGTCAGTGGGTCTTCCTATATTAATCAAATAAAGATAAATAAAAATGACCCCATGCAGGCATGCTCAGAAGCCTATCTCCCAAGTAATTTGAGATTTCATCAAGTCAGCTAACCATCACAGATAAAATACTACTGGTCTTACTCCTTGTAAATATGAGAGATTAGCAGATATACTGTTTGTTTGACATGACAGATTTTTTTCTCAATCTGTCATTGGTCATCTTCTTCTTCATGAAATGTATTTTTTCTTACATTGTAATGGTTGACACCATATTTCTCCTGTGTGTATACTATTCCTTCATGTATCTCCTGTAATTTTGGGCTATTGTTATTAGAATTTCTTATCTTGAAATGTGCTTATTTGATCATCATTTTAAAAAGACAGTTTGACTCAGTAAAATTTGGTTGGCAATTTGGGGGGTTGTTACTTTCAGGTCTTGAAGTACACCATTATTTACATTTTTTGGTTTTGATAGTTGCTAAGGAGAAGATTAATAATATTCCAATATTTCTGTTTTTGTGGGTGGGTTCTTGTTTTCCCTGCACATTTTTTAATATTATCATTTTGCTTTTTATTCTTGACAACTTGACAGTAATACACCTCAGAGAGGTTCTTCTCTGATCATGCCTGTTCTGATTTCTAAACATGCCTGTTTTGTCTGAGTGTTTATTTCTTTCTCTAAATTTGGAGAAATTTCTGCTGTTGTTTCATTGGATAGATTCTCTACAGCTTTAGGTGTTATCCCAGGTCTTCTCAATTGTAATTCTTTAGTTCTTAGACTGGTGGACATGTACATTCTTTGTTCTAGTTGATGTTTCAATATTATTTCATCAACCTTGTCTTCTATTCCTACTCGTCTTTCTTCACTTTGGTCAATTCAGTTCTTGGTTGCCTTCCACTGTATTTCTTTTTTGTGTGTGTATGACTGAGTTTTTCTTTTTCAACATTTCTGGTTGGCTCAATTCTTTAGTGAATTTTTGTTCAACGTTGTTATTTTTTTCTCACAAACATACTGGCATTTTTCTGCTTTTGCTGAATTTCTACCCTGGGCCTATATTGAAGACTCATACTCATTTCTTCATCTTTCAGGTCACTTTTGTAGCATTTTATGTCTTTGAGTTCAGTAGTTGAAAATTGTAAATTTTTTAAGGGGTGTTACTGCCTGGGTTTTTCATGTTTCTTCTGTTTCTGTGTTGTTATTTGTACATCTGTTGGTTTCTTTTTCTTTTCTTCCTTCCTTCCTTTCTTTATTATTTATTTATTATTTATTACTCACAATCCAGCCATACAACTCCTGGCCATATATCCGAAAGATGCTCAACCATACAACAAGGACATTTGCTCAACTATGTTCATTAGCATTATTCATAATAGCCAGAATCAGGAAACAACCTAGGTGTCCCTCAACTGAAGAATGGATACAGAAATTATGGCACATTTACACAATAGAATACTACTCAGCAATTAAAACCATGGAAATCATGAAGTTTGCAGGCAAAAGGTGGGAACTAGAAAAGATCATCCCGTGTGAGGTAACCCAGAAGACACATATGGTATAGACTCACACATAAGTGGATATTATCCAAAGAATATAGGATAAACATACTAAAATCTATAGTCCTAAAGATGTTGGTTTCAGAATTTGCTCTGAATTTGACTGGGAGAGGCATATTATAAGCAAGCAATGCTAGTCTTATCTACCCAACCCCCAACACGACTTATCAAAGAGAAGGCAAGTTGTTATGCCAGAAGTAATGTCAAACTACATGAGAGACAAAGTGACAAAGTATAATTAAAATCAGTTGTAAACTACTAATAGATAGCCAATAATAATGAATCTAAAAACGGCAATACTGTGCAAAATGCTCTTTGAACTTAAAAATTATTTAGGGTAAGTGTAAAAATAGTAAACATACATGCAGAAAGGGGAGGAAGGGTGGGATTGGGAGGGGAGGAGGGAGGGGCTTACGGGGGTACAAAATGAATAAAGTGTAATTAATAATAATAATAATAAATATTAAAAAATAGTAAACAAATGAGATGAATGAGTCTGGAAGAATGGAAATAAAAGCATGATGAGAAGGCAGAAGAGGCATCAAAAAATATATATCCCCAGGGAAAACTCAGGAAATGAACAAATACCCTAATAATGAGACCATTAAAAGACAAAATTATATTAATTGAAAAGGATATAAAAATAAGACATAGTAGAGGACAATGCAGCCACTTTTGATGAGAACTGATAGACTAAGATCAGAAAGAAGAGGAGAACCTCCCCTATCAGTGGACTTGGGGAGGGGCATGCATGCAGAAAGGGGAGGGAGGGTGGGATCGGGAGGGGAGAAAGGAGGGGTTTATGGGGGGATACAAAATGAATAAAGTGTAATTAATAAAAAAAATAAGATATAGAATATTTAAAAATACTAAGTATAGTGTGGGAGTTAAAAATAAGAAATATGAGGAAAAATAATGTTTGGATATTGTTTTAGAATATTGCTTTAGAATATTTGAGTTTTATAATTGCTACTAACTTAATATTATTCTGCTGAGTAATGACAGACAGTAGAAAATATTAGGCTTTTGTTTCCTGTAATTAAACCATACTGTTTCTCTAAGAACAAAAGCCTTTGTACAATAAAACGCTGCTCTTCATAACTTGCAACCGTTTTAAATCTGAGCCCAGGTACATTATGCAATGAGTTTTGGCACTGTGGGGTGTGATGTCAGGCACACATAACCATAGCTTCCATGACATCAAACGGTGTAGTAGGGGTACTGCCAGAAATACCTCAGATTCACTACACAGTGGATTTTGCACTTTGGAGACTCTTTTACTGAGCTGACGGGAGTTCTGTTCACAGCAGCCACATTAAGCTGCTCAGAGCTGCTACAACTCTCTCCTGAGGGGAATAAGATGCCTCTGAGTCCACAGGCACTTGCACTCGCGTACACACACACACACACACACACACACACACACATACATCCCTCACACACACACAAAATGCATACACATAATTTTAAATAAATCTTACTATTATTAAAATTTTTGTGACATTCATATTTAGTCTCATAAGACTATGAGATTATGGCTCAGAGTTTCGGAATATTATAAATATTTGATCTTCTCTGCCTTCTACTAATTATCTCTTGCTTTAGTACATGAAATATAGGCCAAATTTTAGCTAGCTGCATTTCTTTGCTGTTAATTTCTAATCATTTTTTAAAATCCATACTCTAGCAGATAACTATTGCAAATGATAAAGCAAATATGGAAAGTTGAACTACAGACTCCCTAGGAGGGACCCAATAACAGTATCATTACTAATCCTTACATATTACTAATGTGTAATTATTGACATCAATGCATTTATTCATATGCTTAAATCAATCATGCAGTTCACTAAGTTTATAACATAATGGTTTCTCAGTATTGGTTTGGGTTCAATAAAGCCCTTGGGGTGAAGATTTGAGATATCATGATTTGATTTCTTTGTAATACATTTCTAACAAATGATTGAAGCACATTTTGTTCTGGATAATTATACACTAAACTTCCTGGGTAAAAATTTGCATAAATAGTTTGTCACTGATCGGGTTTCTATTGCTGTGATAAAATACCATGGCCAAAAGCCACATAGGAAGGGTTTATTTCAGCTTACAGTTCCACAACATAGACCATCATCACAGGATATAAGGGCAAGAACTCAATCAGGGTAGGAGCAGGTCAGGAATTGGAGCAGAAGCCATGAAGGAGTGCTTCCTGGCTTGCTCAGCCTGACTTTTTACATCCGAGGACCACCTGCCCAGGTGCACCACCCGCCAGGGGCTGGCCTCTCCCATACCAGTTACTAATTTGAAAAGTGACAACAAGCTTGCCTACAGGAGAATCTTAGAGCTGAGTTTTCAATTGTTCCCTCTTCTCAGATAACTCAATTTGTGTCCAGTTGGCAGAAACAACAACAGAAACTAGAAAACTGTCCTTACAAGGTCAAAGCGTAATAGTATGCCAAATGAGTAACTCACACACACTGACTTTATCAGTGATAATGAAATGAGGTATCAAGTGTCCATGGGTCAAACATTTCTGCCAAGCACTTTCTTCCTAGAAGTGGTCGTCCCTACATATAAATGAGCAATGGCAATCCTTTAAATGTTATGTGAGACACAGTTCTCTAGAAAGCAGCTGTGCAAACAAAGAGAAGAGCCTTGGAAAACCATGATACGTTTACAGACTTGTTGATTGCACCACATGTCTAATTCAAGATATTTTGCTTATACAAAATCATGAAGGGAGCCTGCAAAAGATAATTTGGTAGGTTACACATTGCCTTCATTTTATTTGATTCATGTTTTCTGCTTAACAGAACACCCCCAGCTGTCTGAATCTAAAATGATTAGATTTCAGTAATGCTACAGATTTTCTTCCAAATGCATTAAGCTAGCTAATGCATATACATGACATTTCCATACCAACGTATATGAAAATGGCCAAATGTTAATCTTTTAAAGATAAGGATGAAATATTATGTTCTAAAATTTCATATTTGATAAAGAGCTAACAGTATGCTTTTCCAAATGTTTGATGCCCGTTTTCTTGCTATGACTACAAACACAAATATCATCATAATGACAGGTAAAAATCTTCATTTCTGCAATTTACATAGTTTAAGCATTACATAACATTTGCTGATCAAAAAGAAAGGCTTCAATTACTTCTTAATATTAACTAGCATTAATTCTTTTGAGTAAATTTTCACTAGTTTAAATGGTTTTGCAAGGTTTGCTGTTTAAAAGAACAGTTCTTTTGTATCCTTGATTCACGATTTAGAATACTTTTGTTTAATCGGAGTGTTGTTTTTATCTAGTATTTATACAAACTATTCCAGGGGGAAAATAAAATTATGAGCATAATTAAATCCAAATTTAGTTATCTGCCCTGATTATTATTATTCATTAGCATTAGTCACGGTATGTAGTAGTGTTGGAGACAAACTAGCGATCTATGTGGATCATTTTGTTTCAGATACCCGGTCAGCTTGGATTCCCTCCTGCCATATACCCCAGTGCTCAGCTAACATGTTCTACATTAAAATGTAAAAAAAGGAAGCTGTGTCAGACAGCCTTGCAATATTTCCAGTAGGTTTCAAAATTTTCCAGTAGGTGATGCTTTCAAAAATTATTTTGCTTAGCATGCTCTCTTGGCATTATAGTGAAAGTTTAAAAAAGTAAAAAGAAAAACCTTGGAAGAGGGAGACAAGGTCTGCTGAACTTGCTGACATCACAAGAATCAGAAATTTGGGTCACCTAATCGTGACTCGTGTGCTTTCCCTTCCAGTATTTCACACATTCTACTCACAGGAAACTGGGCGATGAGCAATGAAGCAATATCAAAATATAACCATCCAACACTCATTCAGCCTGTGAGTCAGTTCTTCGTATTGCTCTCCGGTAGTCCCTTCCATCGACATGAACTAACCTCACTCCTATTTTGTGAGGAACCCTAGCCTGGCCCTGCAGTCCACACTCAACAACACTGGACTTCAGGCTTGTTCTCTCTAATGCAGGATAAGGACTTTTTCTTGCTTTTGCTCTTTCCCTCTGTACTTAGAAGGCTGTTTGATTTCTGTTACTCTATTCTGAGGGCTAAATGACCCTCAGAATCACTATCCTCTCTCGTCTCTCCCCGCTTGCTGCCGGCATCTGTTTTTAGTCATGGCTGACATACCTTCCAAAGCCTTCCCCTCATCTTCCTGACCTTTCTCTTTCACCCAGATCTCTGCACCTCTTTTCTCAATTCGCGCTTCATTTTCCTAACTCCATTCTGAAACTTCCTTCTACTTCACACTTAATTTCATTGTTTTTATATATTCCTACATTTCTGCGTCTATCAAAGTTGCTATGTCAGCAATTTTAAGTATTTGAGGTAAAGCGCAGATGTTTATAGAGATGAGCATTGCCAAACACAAAACACTTAATATAAACAGTATGTTTACGAAGCCCCTGGTGCAGGCAAATATATCTTCAAATATATATCTAGGCAGAATATTGAGTGTGTGTAAGAAATGTGAAAAGCATTAAAATCATTGGACTTGACAGTCACACTTACGTATTATTTTATCAAACTGCCTAAGCCAAAAGTATCTGATGTATAAGATTTGTATCTTAGCAGTTTCTTTTTTTTTAATCTTCTTGTTTTATTTCTTTTTTAATTTTTTAAATTTTATTTTTTATTAATTATAGTTTATTCACTTTGTATCCCCACTGTAGCCCCCTCCTTCGTCCCCTCCCAATCCCACCCTCCCTCCCTCTTCTCCACCCATGCCCCTTTCCTAGACCCATGAGAGGGGAGGACCTCCTCCTCTTCTATCTGCCCTAGCCTATCTGGTCTCATCAGGGCTGGCTGGATCGTCCTCTGTTTCCTGGTAAGGCTGCTCCCCCGAGGGTGAGATGATGAAAGATGGATACAGAAATTGTGATGCATTTACAAAATGGAATACTATTCAGCAATTAAAAACATGGAAATCATGATATTTGCATGCAAATGGTGGGATCTAGAAAAGATCATCCTGGGTGAGGTAACCCAGAAGCAGAAAAACACATATGGTATATACTCACTTATAAGTGGATAATAGCAATATAATATAATAAACATACTAAAATCTCTAGTCCTAAAGAAGCTAAACAACAAGGAGGACACTAGCGAAGAAGCTGAAACCTCACTCAGAAAGGCAAACAGGATAGAGATAGGAAGTAGGAGAAGACAAGGAACAGGACAGGAGCCTTCCAAGGGGACCTCCTAAAGACCCCACCAGGGTGTGGAAGGAGATACTGATACTCATAGCCAAACTTCAGGCAGAGTGCAGGAAACTCTATGGAAGAAGAGTGACATAGAAAGACCTGGAGGGTCAGGAACTATACAAGGAAACTAACAGAGCCAAAAAATCTGGGCCCAGGGGTCCTGTAGAGACTGATACTCCAACCAAGGACCTAGGGGCATGGAGACGACCTACAGCCCCTGCTCAGAGGAAGCCCATAGGCTGCTAGGTTTCCAAGTGGGTTCCCTAGTAAGGTGGACAGAGGCTATCTGTGGCCAAGGATCTTCAGTGTGCCAACTTGGTACCAGAAGTTCCAATTAATCTGCTTCATAGAATCCTTAATACAGGAGCAGCTTTTTAATTTAGGAACTTTATGTTAAGTGATAAAAAAGGTACTTTACCAAGAAAAGGCTATATTCTAATTAACATTTTTCAAAAGTGTATAGGAATATTAGAATTATGAGGTCATTGAAATTGAAGAATCTGATAAGAAAACAATTTTACATTCAAGAATTTAAAACATCATACAATCCATCGTAGAAATACACTTTATAAATTTTATTGCTTTTTTTTCTGGACTGGTATAACAGCTGAAAGAAAAAATAACCTCAACATCAGCTAGCATAGGAAACCAAGAGGCATGTTCCATTTAAAGCCAGTGTTTCTTTATTTTTCTTCCTACAGCAATAAAACATCTCTCTCTCCTCTCTCCCTCTCTCTCTCTCTCTCTCTCTTTCTCTCTCTGCAGAAGCTAGATTGTCTGAAGAGAAATGTGAGTCAGGCACATTTCAGACACACTTGGTTTCTAAACCCAAACCTTGAAGAATATCAAAAATTTAATTTTTGTTGTTGTTTTGTTTTGGGTTTTTTTTTTTTTTTTGGCAAAAGCTAAAGATTAATCAAATATATTTTTAAAAAGATCAACTTTACACCTCTCTGGTATGCAGGAGTTGGCTAATAGAAGCTCTTTTCATTATTGTAATGCAATATTCTGTCCGTGGAAAGACTCATGAACTTCTCTAGGCAACACTAAGATAAATCCATCATTTATTAAATTATACTGTTATTTTGATTCACTTTTGAACTCTTGGCACAGGTTATTAAGCCAAGCAGCCAAAGTTTCTTTTTGCACCTGCAAAGGACAGTTCAGTCTACAATTAACGATCATTTCCTCTTCTTTGAAATTCAAATAATGGCATTAAAACTGTGTAATATTTTTTCTCTGCATCTGGCCAGGCCATTTCCTGGCATGTGTGATGAAGTAATAAGATGAATGTGTAAAAATGGTACAGAAAGATGCCGAGATAACTTGTAGGTGAGTCAAGAAAGGAAAGCAGCTTCTAGACTTTGTGATGAGTATTGAGTTATGTAAATAGACACACTCTGGAATGCTTTTAAGGGAAAAGACAAAAGATAGCATTAGCTTCTTCATACACAAATAAAGATATGGTCAACATTAGTGGTGCTTAATGTAAAACATACTAAAGAAACGAGTATTTCTAATACCTGTAAGAGTGATTCTTCCATAACATTTACATTGCATGCGCTTTATCCTTCCCAGAGCCACACATCGTTCTCTTGAGGTGTGTTGACACACACATGGTTTGGAGCAGAATGTTCACTGTTTGACTGTTCCAAAGTCGTTCCCACACTTCTCTTTTGTAATGCCTGAAGACTGTATATAGGATCTATATTAATTCATTCTTGGATGCATGGTGATCCCAATACCTCAATTTTAGTTGTTAGAGCTTTCTAGCTATTCTAAAAAGGAACTTACTTCTACTTTTCTAAATACTATTTTGTAGAAATCTTTTTTTCTTCATTCACATTACTCTTGAACTCAAAATGCCAAATGCAAAAGAGATGGCCAAAGATTAATACGAGAGTATGAGGAATTCACAAAATGGTTGTAGATTTTCTACAACTTGGTTTTATAGCTACCACAAACTCCAGAGCCATGAAAAGTCGCAAATGTTTCATTCAACCTAGAACTTCTGCTCGGATGTGGCCTGTGGTAGCTCAGTAACCAAGTAGTTTTCCAAAGTAAGGGGAACACGGACTATTTCTAACAGGATCTCAAGGGCAGGCTGTTTGATCCCCCCCCCCAGGGGAGGAGCAGTACTGTTAGGCTACAGAGGAGGACTTTGCAGCCAGCCCTGAAGATACCTGATAAAACAGGGTCAAATGAAGGGGGAGGAGGTCCTCCCCTATCAGTGGACTTGGAAAGGGGCAGGGAGGAGACCAGGGAGGGAGTGTGGGGTTGGGGAGGGAATGAGGGAGCAGGATACAGCTGGGACACAGAGTTAACAAAATGTAACTAAAAATAAAAATAAAAAAAAAAAAGTTTGCCATGGATGAGTGGAGAAACTGAGTTTCAAAGTGGTTATATGACTTGTACAATTTTCTCAGTCATTCAGATTTCTTTCCAGATTCTTCACTGGAATGAATCTGGAAACAGGTAATATGGAACTCAGGGTCTATGCAGATAAGTAAAATTTTAAAGTACTTAACTAAACAAATGTTAGAAGATATTAAAATTTATACTGATGAATGTGTCTGCTCTGATGGAAGATGCCTGTAATCCTAGTGTTTGAACGGTAGAGTCGGAAGGACTGATAGTTCAAGACCAACCTCGTATATAAAATTCAAGGCCAGGATGGGGAGAGCACATGAAGCCTTTTCTTATGAGAGAGAGAGAAAGGAGGAGGAAGGAAGGAAGGAAGGAAGGAAGGAAGGAAGGAAGGAAGGAAGGAAGGAAGGAAGGAAGGAAGGAAGGAAGGAAGGAAGGAGAAAAGAAAAAAGGAAGAAGAGAAGACATTAAGGTAAGAAGGAAGGAAGGAAGAGAGAAAAGAGAAAGGGAAAAGAGATAAGGGAGGAGGTGGTAAGGGTCAGGTAGATGAGAATGACCATACAGAAGGAATGACAAAACAGATATTAAGTATTGGAACAGTGTGTGAGAACAGTACACAACTCAGAATCTTAATTAAAATAGATATTTTTAACATTAGGATGAGCTTAACCAGTGATAGACAAATCGGTGTTTGATAGCAGTGATTAAATGTCACTCTGTTTTTATGCTACAATTATTTTAAATTAGTATTTCTGGCATTAAGAAAAGATTTTGACTCAGAAAACATTGCCAGTTTGTCAGTTTTCTGATAATAATGAGTAAAAGATGAAATGAGATGCAAGGTGCTTATAGCTTTATGATGATATATTATTGAAAATTCCTTTCTCTGTCTATGAAAATTCCTTTCTCTATTATTGTATGGGTATTGGCCGATTGTCTAATGCCTGCTTACCTTCAGGTAAACTGAAAATATGGTAATTTGTATTTAACTGAGGGAAGTATGCTATGAATTCTGAGACATATGTTATTAATTTAGTAGAGCCATTAATGGAATATAATTTGTTCTCTGTTAATGGTCCTCTAATAAAATAAACTCTGGGTACCTCAAAGCAGGTTGAGACTATTGGAGAGAAAGGCAGAGTTAAAAAAAAAAAAAAGTTCCCAACTCTCATCTTATCAGAACTATTTTAGTTGGACACCAAAGCAAATGAGTGTGAAAAATTAAACGTGGCATGGACTTTAAAACTCAGCAAAAGTATCATTTGGGCTTGATAATAAGAGAACATCAATTGTCTTAGTTCTGATTATTCATATGGTTATCGAATCAGACAGATTTCAAATAAATAAAACTCACCACATTTAACTTTAAGACAAAGTAATTTTTTTTAAGCCTTCAGCACTGAGAATTTGGCTGGAAGGTAGCCCCACATGTTCAAGATCAAAAACAGGTTTGCTGTGAATTTTGAAATGCTGACCGTTACCTGAGGTTGATTGAAATTTCCATTTGAACAAAAGTGTGAATACCATGCGTTCAGCTTTCTTCACAACATATTTGCTGTTGTTGTACTGCAGTAGATAACTTTCCAGCCAGCTATCTCCCCTCCTCCTCATTGACCAGATGAAGAGGCTCCTTCCCGATTAATCAGGAAGCATTGAAAAGAAATGCATACCCCAAGATAGAGCTTCCAGTGGGTCAATGTTGTTTTGATTATTTTAATTATGAGCTCATGTTTATTTTCTCTTCAAATTTATACACTTTCACATTTTTATAATGAAATTTAGAATTTGTTTAAATTTCAGGAAAGGATTATACTTAATGAAAAAGCATCCTGTTAGCTTGATTGAACTCAACCATCAGTTAGACTGTGAAATCTAGCCAGAAGTGGCTTTTAGCATCAAAAAGACAGTTTTAAAGGGGAAGAAATTTCACTTCTATTCCTTTTCAATTTATAGCCTGTTGTCAGACTTCTGGAGTTATCTTGGTAGTATGTCATGCGACCCCTCTTGTTGGAAATCTCTCTTAATGATCTCCATCTTATAATTTTATTTAATCCAGCATTTTAGTCAGTTCAGAGTGACCTTTCATTCCTTCAAATGTGTTACCACTTAAAATTCACAAAATATTTTGGCATTTAGTACTGCATATTACATAAAGTGTTTATGAGGTTTAAATGTAATGTGTTCCATCTTGCTAATTTGGGTAAGGTCGTTCAGGCTATAACTTTTTTTTTTTTTTTAGTAAATATAATTTTCTTCCTTCTTTTTCATTCTCTCTCTCTTCCACATATAACATATACTAAAATTTATTTTAAAAATTCTTTCTTAAAGAAAGAGTTCAACAAGAGAGCTATAAATGAGAAAGTAATGGAGGATGAATCTGATCAAAATGCATTATGTGAAGAAAATGGAAAAATTGAAGAGTGGGAATTTACCTGTAGAGAGGAAAGACAAAAGATAAATTACATTAAGGATGCTTGAAATGGCCACAGGAAATAGAGGAAAGAGTTAACCTTTGTGTGTGGGGGGAAGGGGTGCTGTGCATATATATATAAATATACGAAGTTATTCTAATTGAGGTAATAACGCAACCGCCACCCCAAGAATTACAGACTATCTCAAAAACTGCAGTGTCAGGCATGGCAAAACTCCCATTGAGTTGTTGGACAGGAAAGTTAAACAAACTTCCAAAACAATATAGCCTGCCGCCATTACCCTCGGTTGTCTTCCAGTACTTAAAGTTAAGGCCCTGTTGCTGAAGACGTCACACTCTTCTGACATCATAACTGGAAAAATGGAGCTGAAACTAAGTTTCAAGCCTCCTTCCTATGGTCTAGCTCCCATAACCTCTGAAGATGCTGTCTAAGCTGCCAAGGGGGAAAGGCAATCAATATTCCTACCCAGCTGTTATGCCCATGAACCACAAACAATGACCAGCATGGCAAAATATCTCCAACGTTGCAGTAGTGGCACTTATATCTTAGGGGTAACCAACAGTAATCTAATTTGACTTAGCGCCTACTTAACGAAAGGGCGTTCATGCCAGACAATGTACACCTAGCCAACTATTTGTGGCCAGTTAGGTGATAGTTCCTGGAGGAGAACCTACGGATGCCATTTTCTTAAACCAGTGTAATCCCTAACTGCATTCTACATGCTTATCCTTATGCCTAGGGGTGTAGCTCTCAGGCCCAATCAAAGAAGTTTCTTTTTGCAGAAGATGAAGACATTCACAGAAATCTCCAAGGGTTCAAAATTCAGAGATCTGATGGTGGAACACCTAACCCAATTAATACATCCACAACACAATCCATGCAACTAAGGCTCTGGGAATGTCACAGAAGAGGGTACAGAAAGATTGTAAAAGTCAGAGTACCAGGAAGTCTCCTATAAAATAGTGTACTCTAAATGGTGCTGGGTAGTTGCATCCATTAAATCTCAACAGCATGGTTTGCCTAAACAAGACCTGAAGGATGGCAACACCAGTTCACATGCCGACATGGATAGGGGAAATTTTAGAGGCAATTCATAGCTGTAAGTATAAGAAAGGAAGAATTAGTTGTCTCTGATCATCTATCCAATCCCTAGTGGTCAGAACTAAATACATATGTATGAGCAAGACTAAATGAGCTCAGTAGAAGATATCTATGTGTGTACATGTAAGAAAGTAATAAGAAACGTAGTGAACTTGAGAGGGAAGGGGGGAGATGGAAGCGCGAAAGGTTAGAAATTATATACAGTACCTTTTTGTGAAATTCTCAAAAATAAAACTGAAAACAGAAAAAATACAATGTATACACATACAAAATCATTAAATAAATAAATAAATAGAACGATAAGCTTTAATTTTAATTAATTTTAACTTTATTATTTTAAGTTTAAATGATCCATCAATCTCTGCAACTGTTTCTTGTGCCCTAACAGCAGTCATCAACTTTCACATGGAAAAAAAAAAAAAAAAAAAAAAAAGATGTCAATACACTCTGCTGCATTTTGCCACATCTCCAATCTTGCACTTTAGAGGTATTATAGCTGTTATTTGGCATATCTGGTATTTTATACAATTTTTTTCTGACTGAGGAGTTTTGGCTTGAAATAACAGATAATTCAAGCTCACAATGAGATATATACCATCGGCCATGAGAGGAGGTTTAGGCCCCATGCATTTACAAATGAGAAGGACAGCAGTGATGACTGTACAGTGGCCACCTCAGCAACAAGAGCACATGCTGCCTGCACTGTGGTCATTGTGCACGTGTCCATGTTGATAACGTGGTTGTACACAGTGATTCATAGAATTCAGCAAATTCTCACACTCCTCCGTCAAGTCCTTCAAGAGAAGACTAAAGTGACAACGTCACTGTGATGTGCCTGTCAGGGAGGCTTCATGATTCCTGGTTTTAAATTCTGGTTATGCCATCTTCCCAGCAAACAATAAGCTATTTTTCTGTTCAATCCAATGTGTTTTTGCATACTTTCAATCAAGACCCTAGACACTAGAGTGAATTGTTCTAGTTAAATATTATTATATTTAATATTTGCTTGAATAAGGATTTTTTTTAAGTTAAAATGATTTTTTAAATTAAAGCCAGCATCAATCAAACGTTGAGATGATACAAATTTACCCATAGAAAATGTAGAAAAAGGAACATGAAAGAAAAATGAAAAGTTGGTTATCAAAACTATCTCAGGCTGGTAGCAACTTATATTTAAAATAATATAGCAAGTTCTATCTCACCACTGCTTCATAGCATGATACATTAAATAAAATAATGGATAGCTAAAAAACCCAAAAGAAATAATACTAAAGGTTTAACCACAAAAAACATGTATTTTGTGTCAAATGAAAATATAATAACTAGCAATTTAAATCAAATGTCCACAAAAGTATGTTTGCTGTGTAAAAAGATTTACAAGTCAAAGGAAAAAAAATGTTATATTATATTTTAAAAGTGGAACAAATTCTTGTCCTGACCAGTAATTTCAAGAATTCATCTGTTTTGTTTTTTTTTTTTAAAGAAAAAAAAAGTTCATGACCAGGTTTGTAGTATCAGGCATAAAATCCCTCCTGTATACCAGGATCCTACCAAAAAGTGGTTGGTTAAGTCCTGAATTCATTTCTCTGTTGCTGTGTTAAACCACTGACCAAAAGTAACTTATGAAAGGATAGTTTTATTCAGATACTGGCACAGTCCATCAAGGCAAACCTAAGTGGAAACCCAGGGCAAAGGCCTGAATAAGAAAACATGGAAAATACCATTTACGTAAAAGCTTGCTTCCTCTGGCTTGCTCAGCTGTCTATCTTACAAGCTACACCCACCTGCTTAAGGACAGTGCTGCCCACAGTGGGCCTTCCTATATCAACTAGAAATCACGAATATTCCCGCAGAGATGAGCCTAACAGCCAGTCTGATGGAGGCCATTCTCAGCTGAGGTTGTCTCTCCCACGATGACTCTAGTTTGTGTGAAGCTGGCCATGTCTAGCAGCTACCTTCTACAGCTGACGGACCACTCTTCCACCAACAAGCCCATCTTGCCAAACAAGTGGGTACTGATGGATAAAATGATCATAATATATTTTATAAATGTAGAAATTTTTCAAGAATAAATAAAAGATATTACTTTAATAATAGTTTTATTGTTTTAAAACTATTGACTATTACATAATTCAATGAAAAACTATTTCCAATTAAGCGAATTGTGCTTTAAAAATTTACATTCAGTTCTCATGGTGGCCTGCCCACATTAAACTTTTGTAATGTCCAATATTGATGTACTTCAGCATATAATCTTTGAACTTTTTAACTAAATATACAAACCCTACGACTTGATCTTAAGCCTACTCTGCTTCCTCATTTGACTTTAACCAAAGATTTGAGGAAAAAGACATATGAGAAATGAGCAAAAATTCTTCTCATAAATGGTATTAAATTTTTTACTGGACCTGCTAGCACATGCCTATGACCCCAGCCCTCGGGAGCCATGAGGATCATCTCAAGCTCAGGGGCTTGTGAATCATGCATGCCAGCCTCAACTCCGTAACCAGATCCTGCCTCAAACAAAACAAGACAAAATCTGACAAGAGGTGGTTAGAAGTGAAGTGCTTGCCGAGCACAGACAAAACACTGACCAAAAGTAACTTAAGAAAGTTCATCCCAGTGCCACAAAAATTAAAACTGAGTAAAGGAAACTACCAAACCTCGTGACTTAAATGGCAAGTTCATCACTGACTCGAGAGTTAGTTTATGGGATGAGATTCTCTAAAAACCATATTTAAAGCACAGTTTTTCAAAGGCTAATCGTTGGTCAGGAATATGAATCAGCCAATATCATGTGAAGTATACAGATGCAGAAATAGGTTTGGAACCTGACTGCACTTGGAGAAAAGAACCTGGTGAGGCACGAAGTCTTCCACCTCACAAGTTGCCAGAGAAGGTTGCATCTCCCGTTCTGTCTTGTGCTTGTTTCCAAATTAGGTTGTGTGTGCTTGGGAGACTGTGTTCTTTTCTTGTTGCATAGAGCTGTTTTTATTGTACACATTTACAATCTTGAATATTCTTTTCTTGGTATATACTACATAGAGATTTGTATAGTTCAGCAAATTAGCACTATCACAAAACTATCCTCCATGTTCATATGCAAAAACTTCAGATATATGACAATGGTAAGTTTCATATCTTTATTTCTGCTTACATGTATAATATATGAACTTTCATTAATTTTGAATTATACAGAAATGAGTGGAAATAAGAAATTAATTTCTAAACTTTAGATAAATATTTTTCTTGGTAATGGAAACCCTTTCCTAAAACATTCCACTAAATTAAAACAATTGTGAAAATATTTAGTAGCTAGAACTAGTTGTCAGGTTTCTGAAGGTATGAGTGTTATAAATGAGGATAACTTACTTTTTCTGCAGAAAAAAACATAATAATGAATCCTTTAAAATCAGATGTCATTACAAATGTGTAAAACAATTAAAATAAGTTACTTATTAATATATACAAATTTTAGAGAAATTGAAAGAAATATCTGATAACTTAAACACTCTCCAGAAATAAAAAAAAAACTGTGAAAAATACAGTTATTTATCATTGATTGGAGAAATTATTCTCTATAATTTGCATAATTTTAAATATTAAAAGTGATAATAAATGAAAAATTATATGTAGTACATTAATGCACTGTACTAAAATGAAATGCATGAAAAACTAAATCATAATTCTTATGGATATTATTTCAGGATATTTTACTCATTTTGTCTTACTATTGCTTTTTTCTTTTTTTTCTCGTCAGTAGCAGTTATTTTGGAAAAGTTTGCTCAATTATTTATTGGGTATGTGTATTTAGAACCTTCACATATTTATATAGTAATTTCGCTGTTGCTATGTTTTTGCTGTTCTTGTTTTGAGTTTTTTGTTTTGTTTTGTTTTGTTAAAGACAAGGTCTCTCTATGTAGTCTTTGCTGTGGTAGAACCTGTTATGTAGACCAGTGTGCCCTCAGATTCAGACCTCCACCCATCTCTGCCTCTCAAGTTGCCGTGCATCCTGAGTGAGTTAACCCAGAAACAGAAAGATGAGCATGGTATGCACTCACGTTTAAGTGGATATTAGCTGTATAATATAGGATAGCCATACTAAAATCTACAGACCTAAAAAGGCTAAACACTAAGGAGGGCCCTAGGGAGGAATCTTAAATCTTATTCAGAATGGCAAACAGGATAGACAACAGAAGCAACTGAAGAGAGGAAACAAGATAAGAGTCTACCGTAGAGGGTCCTCTGAAAGGGTCCACTCAAAAGGTGATCAAAGCAGATGCTGAGACTCACAGTCAAACTTTAGGCACAGAGCACTGAGTCTTATGGAAGAAGAGGAAGTGTAGATAGAAGGACATGGAGGGGACAGGAACCCCACAAGGAAACCAACAAAGCTAAAAAATTTGAGCCCTGGGGTTCCCGTAGAGATTGATGCACCAACCAAGGACTATGCATGGAGAGGACCTAGCCCCCTGCTCAGTGTAGCCAATTGGCAACTCAATCTCCATGTGGGTGGCCAGGTGAGGGGAGCAGGTGCTGCCTCTGTAATGAACTGCTCTTTGCTAGCTCTTTGATCACTTGCCCCTGGCATTGTGGTCTTACCAGGCCACAGAGGAGAAGGATTCAGATAGTCCTGATGAGACTTGGTAAGCTAAGGGCAGATGCCTGAACAGAACTTTCCCTTTCAGTGGACTAGGGGAAGGGAATAGGGGGAAGATGTGAAGATAGGATGACTGGAGGAAATTAAAGGAAGCGGCTTCTATTGGGATATATAAAGAATAAGTGTGAAAAAAAAAAATTTTTAAAAAGTGTGTGCCACCACACATAGCTACTGTGTTTTTCTTAAAACATGTCCCTTAATTGCTTGCTTCATTTTAAAATATTTTCATAGTTTTATCATTCCAAGAATTTCAAGTTAACTTTCTTTTCTGTTTCTGGCATAAACTCATGCTATAACTCATGAAGACTTTCTACATCTTCTCATATAATCAGGTAGTGGTTCCTAACTCTAATGTCTAAGGGTAGAGCACCTCCATAAAAGCTTACTTTTTGCTATGACTCTGGGATTTTTTTATTAGATTCCTGAGTGGTTTATATTAATTCTTCCGAACAATTCTTTAAAAGGAAACACACAGAGAGAAGACAAAATTACTGAGCATCAGAACTTCTCATAAACTCAATCATGTTGATTTCTTATTCAAAATTCTACCTGAAATTTTCACAAATAAATGATGATGTTGTCAGAAAATGAGCAAGGAACAGTTACCTAATATCATTTTGTAATCAACTGTAGTAAGGCCTTTTGGCAGAAAACTGAGCTGAAAATTAAAATTTCCTCAGAATTGTTTGGATCATAAACGTTTAACTTGGTATACTCACTAAAATTATTAAGTTGATACCTTGATAGTAAAAGATAATGCTTTTTAAATGTTGGTATTCATCAAATAAATATTCAGTCTTCATCCATTGCATATCAGGCTCTGTGCTGGCCACTGGATAGTGAGCAGAAAACTTGAAAGCTGAGATACTCCCTACACACATGGATATATCTGCCTAACACCCCAATCAAGCTAATATTTTTAACTTAAACTCGCGTATTATACTCTGTCCTAGAGGTACAAGATAGCTGAGACTCAGGTTGAAGGGTTTTGTTGTTATCATCTGTGTTTGGATTTACTCATTAGTAGATACACGCTGTCACAGAATTAATTGTTTTAAAAGCCTATTTTATGCGTAAAAGTTTAATGACATTAACTTTTATTGGTCAAAATTTGCATGTTGAAAATGCAAATTTTCAGATGTCAGTCACAGAGAGATAAACAAACACACATGCATTGTCATTTGCAAAAGAAAAAGAAAAAAAAAGAAAAAGAAAAGAAAAGTTAAAGGATCAAATGGTGCTTAGGTTTTGCTATGAAAATTCGCAAGGAAAAAAAAATACAGACCTTCTGAAGAGATGATTCCTAGGATAGTTTCTTCTAACAGTTGTCTTTATGAATAAGCTCACGATACAGTGAAGAGCAACTCCAGATGGCAACTGGGAGTTGTGCTCTGTCGAAGGAGTCTGATTTCTTGATTGCAGAAGGCAAGTGTTGTTTTTCTGAAAAATAAAAATTATTTTCAACTATTGAAAATCTGAACTGAAGTCCTGCAAACGAAGGGGGATTTTACAGCAAAGCTGCCATGCCTGCAGACAGAGGCAGAACTGCCCTGTGAGGTTACACCCCTTAACCTAATGGAACCCTATGTGCATAAGCGTTCCCACTTGAAAATGAAGTACAATGACGTGAAAATAATGACTGTTATCACAAAAGATTATTTTTCTCAGTGATAAAAAACACGTTATGGAAAAATACAGTTTCGATAGGCTTATACCAAGAACATAGTACAAACCAGGTATATCTAATGCTACAAATGAAAGTAAAATGAGTTAAAAGGTTGTCTTTTGAAACACGAGAAAATGGAGGAAACACAATACAGGCCCGAAATGGATCTTGTACAAAAGCCTATCGTGTGTGCTCTCTGTTAACATCCATCTCAGTGCTTTAATTTTGAATTTCTTTTAGTTTATTTAAAATTTCTTAATCTATATCAGATATTTTGAATATTTTTTATTTTTATTTTTTATTAATTACACTTTATTCACTTTGTATCCCTCCATAAGCCCCCCTCCTCCCCTCCCGATCCTACCCTCCCTCCCCCTTCTTCGTGCATGCCCCTCCCCAAGTCCACTGAGAGGGGAGGTCCTCTTCTCCTTCCTGCTGATCTTAGTCTATCAGATCATATCAGGAGTGGCTGCATTGTCATCTTCTGTGGCCTGGTAAGGCTGCTCCCCCCTCAGGGGGAGGAGATCAAAGAGCAGGCCAATCAGATTATTATTTTTTACTTCGCCCAATTGCTATTATGAAAGTCAGGTCCAACATAAATTAAAAAAACAATCATTGATACTGGGCATCCAAATACGTATTCCTTTCTTCTTACTTTTTTTTTTCTTTCTGCCACAAACCAATGAGCCATAATTTAGGAAATATCATTTCTGAAGTTATAGTGGTTACCCTGGGCCCTAGCCATAATTAATTAATATTAACCTGGCTTCTCCAGAATTTCTCAATTCTGCCCCCTTTGTTGTATCTTCTGTCCTTCTCTTAACTGGGTCTACTGCTGCCTAAATGTGCACATGCTATGAGACTAAAATGAAAATATAGATTAATACATATTCTGAAGTCAGAAGCATGTAAAAATATAATTGCGAAAGGCTCTCAGGAAATTCTCGGTACTTAACTTTTGTGCGGGGGGGTAACATTTTTTTACGGGAAAATTATAACTCAGTAGCCATAAATTTTACATTGAAAAAATTATTAAGCTTTATTTAAGCTAATTGAGAAGGTAGAGCTGTTATAAATACCTGATATGGGAGAGACTTGAGTGTCAGCAAGAAAAATTGGTATCATTATTATTAATAAGTGATAGATGCAAGACAAGTGGCTGTCTATTAAACTAAGCTTTTATGCCTAACAACTGTGATTGGGAAACTGAATGGGGCTCCATAATTAGAAATAGCAAGACATAGCTTCGGGATAATGATATTGTCGTATTCAGGTACTACTGCACATACTAAATTCCGGATGTTATAGTTATGTTGCACTAGAACAGATAAGTTGTTACAATTCCTGTCTAAATTTTGGAATCATCTGGGAGAAGAAACACCAATGTCTAATTTGCTCTATGGTCAAAACAATTAAAATACCATAGTAGAAGGCTGGGCATGACCGGTATTTCTTTTTAATACACTCTCTAATAATTTTGATTCACTGGAATTATGGCACATTGGTAACCTCATGTGTGATACTGAGTCACTCCTTCTGGGCTTCCCAGGCATCAGAATATGCTTTCATTTGCATTAAAAAGAATATCAATCAACGTTCAAAACGTCTGACTTGAGCCTTGAGACAAATGATGTTTTGTTGCTATTTCTTTCGTTCCTGGCACTGATAACAATTTTATAAAATCCATTATTTTTCTCTATATTTAAAACATTGTAAAACAAAAGGCAACAATTCTAACAATAATGTACAACACGCTTAGTGTCAGATAACATTACAATTACAATTTAATTTCTTTTCCCTTCATCTGGCCTCATTGATTAAAGCTGTATAACTAGTTAAAACCTACTTTTATGATACTACATGCTAATTAAGGATAGAAAAGGTCTTGGTCATGAACATACACACACACACACACACACACACACACACACACTGACCCTTTGTTTCCCTGTAGACATTTGGAAGTTGTCAGCAGTAGCATAATGACAGTCCTAATTATTAAAATTACTCTTGTGTGGAGAGTACTTTAGAATAAGATGCCGACAGGCATGCAATATGTTAGCTGCCTGACAATCTTTTCTTTCAAAAATAAGTGAAATTCTAAGGAACATTCCACTGGCTTTTATCAAAACACTCTCAGTATAACAGTGACGTTAACCTTCTCACACATTCCCATGGAATTACCAATAAATTCTTATTGCATAAGGAATCCCATACCACCAAGATGTATTTTATTATGTTTCTTCAAGAAATTTCCTTTAACTCCAACTACAAAATGTTCTGTGCTTTGGTTTCTTATGTTTTATATAATCATATTTTTAGACATTCCCAAATAATTTATGGTGTCATAGACGTGCTGTGATTAAAATACTATAAATTTTTAAATGTTTCAAAAAATACTCCTTTTAATCCCAAGTAGAGCTAAACTGTAAAGACCCTCTTCTAAGTGATATTATATTTGTATTTTAATATACCTGCTTAAATGCATAATTATTCTACACAGTTCTAATGGTATCTCATTGTCTAACACAAGCTACTCTTGATAGCAGACAGAAGCTACAGTGTCAAAAAAGAGAAAGCTGTCATTTAAATTTCTCCAAGAAGAACTGGGGAGCTGCCAGTTACTTGGAAGCAAGATTGGGATCAGTATTAAATAAAATGATGAAGGGACCAAGCCTGGGGCCAGAGCTTTGTATGTGGCTCGGTGGCTAGAGTACACAACTATCATCTGAGAAGCCTTGGTGTGACACCCAGCACTTCGGGAAACAGGATGAGATGTTACACACTTAAAGACCTAAGCATCTTTGGTGGTGGAAACAGAAGGATCATGAAATTCAAGGTTATGCTTTCATATCTTCATACTGAGTGTGAAGCCAGCCTGAGTGGCATGAAACCCAATTTCAAATTTTTCTCTAAATTCTGGTCTTGTAATACTTGGAGTTTTCTTGATTCAGTATGTACCATGGGAGCATGCACCATCTTTGAAAATTACTCACATACAAACAGGCAGCGATAGAAATTATCAGCCAGCTACATATGCCATGGAAGTGACCAATATTCTCAGAAACAGGGACACCCAAGCCCAAACACTGGTGCTCATGCCCCTATCAAGTGCATGCTCCCTTCCTAACCCCGTCAGGCGAAGTAATTAAATATTTGAGTTTTTTAATGCTGCCCCTTACAGCTCCCAGGAAAGCGTCTGTTGGGCCAGATAACTAAGAAGAAAGCATATGCACAAATCTTTATCTCAGAGAACAGAGGCAGATTTCAGAAGAATAAATAAATAATAAACATTAACTACTAACAAATGTGGCTATTTACTGTGTAAATAAACTAAACTGACTCTATGTTTTTCCTTCATTACAGTTCCCTGTGTGTAAATCAGTACAGAATATAAATTAAAAGATACCATTTTAGGGGTCTAAAGTAAAGATCTTGTACTCAGACACAATGCTGAGTAGTTTTGATTTTGTTTGCAAGAAAAAAGTATTTGTTTTCTATCTGTGGACTTGGAAAGGGGCAGGGAGAAGATGAGGGAGGGAGGGTGGGATTGGGAGGTAATGAGGGAGCTGGATACAGCTTCGATACAAAGTTAACTGTAATTAATATTAAAAACTAATATTAATTAACATAATTAATATTAAAAACTGTAATATTAATTACTGTGATTAATATTAAAATAAATGTAAGAAAGTATAAATTTTAAAAAGATATTGATTAGTTAATGTAATATTTGAAAGTGCAGTGTATTGGAAAAAATTTACCAAGACACTGTGGTGTGTTAAATTATTTTCATGCCTCACTATATCATATCACAAAAACTATTAGTATGGGGCATCCAAAAGAAAAATACTATTTTAATTTTGAAATAACAAACAAAATGCCCTTCTATTTTGAATTAAAAAACAAGCTTATTGACCCAGAATTTTAACAAAATTTAGATGGATGGGCTAACCTGTATCTCATCTTTCAGTGCTCGGGAGCAGCTCACAATGAAGGAGTCATACTCAGCATGATAAACTGTGAATGCTCAGTGAGGGAGGGCTGCAAGCTTCCAGGAGCACACCGCTGAAGACCGCTCATCATTTCTACCCAGCCGCAAGTTAGGATGCATTACTAATGTCTTACTGCCCCCATGGCTCTTTGATCTATTGATCTGTGGCTTGAAAATAGTATTGGATCTTTTTATTCCAATAGTTTACTAAACTGACACTCACGAACATACAAGTGCTATCCCAATTCACAAAGAAAAGGTTACAGACAAAAATAAAGTAATAGAATAAAATAATAGCTAGCATATTCCTGCACCCCCTTAAAAGCCAAATGTCTGGCTGCATGAAGGCGTTTTTTTAGTTCAGGTCTACTAGAAACTCTGCGGGGAGAACTTGACAGCTGGGTTTCTGAATTCTGGCAGAAAGAAAAGAAAAAGAATCACTTGAAGGTGTCTCAGTGGAATTGAAGCTGTAATGAGGGGAATTGTAGTCTCTCAAGAGGTCACACCTGCCAAGGCCATTCCCCTCAGGTTGCTAGACCAGAGGAAACACTACACCTGCAAAACCTGGCTTTAGGACTTATTGAGCAGGCTCACTACACCAGCACAGTTCTAGAAATCAAATGACCTTTGCAAAGAATTATATCCAGAGCACCTCACTGTTCTGCAAGGATTAAATGAGATTAACCCTTAATGTATGCCCAAGTTTGGCACGGTATATATCAAAGTGTTTCTCTCTCTTCCCACCTTCTCTTTACTTTTCTTCATTTGCAGACCTCAGCACCCTTATTTAGATTAGTTTATTGTCAGTTTACAAATGGGAGAGGAGATGAAAATTGAGAGGTTAAATACCATTTAAAGAAAATGGTATTATGAGGAATGTTGGAATCAACATTTGGAAAAGCCAGTCTGATGGCTCCACATCAATCCATGTCTTCCAAAATGTGTCTCACCCTTTTCTTCAGCTGAAGAATGCTTAATGAGAAGCAAGCAACAGACCTCACTGAGCCTGACCCCCTGTTACCTCAGCAACTTGAATGCATCTTTTTTTGTTTGTTTTCTTTCTGTAATCTGAATTTGAAACTGATAATAATCACATTCCACTTTTCAGAGGAGAGTGTTGGCTGCTGTTTTTATTTTTGCTAGTGTTAGTTTTTTGGTTTTGGTTTGTTTGTTTGTTTCTTCATCGTCAAATGAAATAATGACTACAATTTAGAGAGAAAAAGAAGAAAGAAAAAAAACACCACTGTCCATAATTCTGCCTCTTAAAGAATGATTAATACTGTTTTGCTCTTTGGTTTCTCTACTTTTACAAGACTATAATTAAAGTATTTTTGTAGTTCTTTACAAAGTTAATATACTGAAAGCTGTTTTGCAAGTGTTTACACAAATATTGATTAAAAAATCTTTGCATGCTTAAATTTTAATGAAACTATTTTCCTAGGATATTTAAAGCATAATTTATTCACACAGTCCCATGGAGTCTGTGTTCATCATTTCTATTGGAATACTGTACTGAGAACCTGGTACTCTCTCATCAACTCCTCAGGCAAGATGAATTGCATAGAAATTATATTGCATTGCTGAATAACTGTAACAGCACCAAGACATTTACAACAACCCCTACTCCAAACGCAAAAAATGGCAAATGTACAACATTCTGCTCTTAAAGGATATGCTGTCTAAATCCTATGCTATCAAAATTTTTTGATAAATCTCTGGCATGTAAGATTTTTCTGAGGATTGCTGAAACAAATTTTCAGACAATCTATTCCACATATTATATTTTTAGCAGTAGTTTAAGAGATTCTGGCGCTGGAGAGATGACTCAGTGGGCGAAGAACTTGATGTGTAAGTATGAAATGCATAGTTTGGATACCCAGGACATGTGTAAAAGCCAGAGAGAGTATGTGCCTGTGATGCCAGTGCGTCTAGGGTGAGATGGAAGACAGGACTCCCCAAAACCTTGTGGGACAGCCAGCCTGTAATATGCAAGAGCAGCCAATAAGAAACCCTGCCTCACAAAAGGAAGACAGCAAGAATCCACACCCAGTTGAGCTCTGATTTCCACACCCATGCTGTGCCACACCCTTTCAGTGATTATTTACACATTTACAGGGACATGAATACACATACATATGTACAAGAGAAAAAAATATTCTTTTCTGAAAACTAACACTTCATTGATAACTTTAAATTATTTTGTTAAAGAAATAAATTTTCTCCTGGTGTTACATTTGACATTGGTAATACCTGCTACCTATGTACCTACATATATCAAATATGCACGCACATGCCAGTGCCTTCTGTCACTGTCACACTTTCTAGAGACTTTCCACATGTCACTCCTAAATACGTCATTCAGCATAAATCTTTCTCAACAAGATATGACAATTCTATGGCATCACACTACTAATTCTACACCTAAGAAAATAAATTCTACTTTTATCCAAAATAAACTCCTTACAAAAAATTAAATATCTTCTCAGAATCCTGTAGCTACAGGTCTTGTCTCATTGATGCCCTCAGTCTATGAGTCATGTTCTTTCCTTGGTACTTTATGAATTTGATCCACTAGGAATCCAGGTGACTCAACTGGTAGATGATCCTATATTTCAGATATGTCTGATTGTTTTTATTGTTAGATATATCTCACAAGAATGTAAATCTGAGACATATTCTTCATTATATCATGAGTCTATACCTGGTAAATTAAAGTCACAGGAAACAGATAGGGTTGATATTCCATCAGCTTTATTGCCCCAAAAGTGAACTATCAGAGTTAATTTGTATCAAAAGTAAAAACAGCCATTCCTACTGTAGTGGTCTGAATAGGAATGCTCCGAATAGACTCTTGTGTTTGGATGCTTAGTCCATAGGGTGTGGCACTATTAGGAGGTGTCCCCTTGTTGGAGTAGGCGTGGCCTTGTTGGAGGAAGTATGTCACTGTAGGGGCGGGCTTTGAGGTCTTCTATGCTCAAGCTATGGTGAGTAACAGTCTCGTTCTGCTGCCTTCACATCAAGATGTAGAACTCTCTGCTCCTTCTCCAGCACTATGTCTGCCTGCCACCATGCTTACAGCCATGATGATAATGGACTAAACCTCTGAAACTGTAAGACAGCCCCTATTAAATATTTTCCTTTCTATGAGTTGCCATGGTCATGGTGTCTCTTCACAGCAATGAAACCTTCATTAAGAGTCCTACTTTTAGCCCTTAAATGTACTAGAGAAAGCAATCCATAGTAACATAAGTGGCTACAAAGTAACAATTCACAGATTTCCTATACCTCTCCATATCAATTACTTTTAGCTCTGAACAAATACTATGATCACACGTGACTTTCAGCAGAAAGAGTTTATTTTGGCTTACAGCCCCAAAGGGAGAATCCACAGTGTTAGGGAGACATCGACATCATAGCAGGATGCTAGAGCAGAAAATTGAGAAATCACCTCTTCAGCCCCAAATACGAAGAGGAACCTGAACTGGAAGTGGGGTAAAGCTACAAATTCTCAAAGCCCACCTCTACCCTAAGTGACATGCTTCATCCAGCAAGACTCTGCCTTCTAAACATTCCTTAACCTCCCTAAACAGCATAATCATTTGCAGGTCAAATAAGTGTTCAAATACTTGAGCCTATCAGGGACATTTCTCATTCAAACCACATACCTCCACAGCAGAAGAGAAAAGATACATTCAAGTATAAAAGTTGTTCCAAGAATATTTAAGTAATCCAATAACTGAAATGTATCACAAAACAGGAATGGAAAAAAAGTAATGTTTTCCTGTGGAGATAGAGATAAGTCTTAATACAGTTAGAAGAATAAAATGAACAAGACCCTACCTGGAGACGAGTTGGGATCCAAAGAAGGATGCTGTGCTACACTACCTCAGAGAATTAAGATTTCTCCTTGGCATTTGCTCCACCATGTTTGTAGCAGCTTTATTCATAATAGCCAGAATTTGAAAACAAGCCAGATGTCCCTCAACTGAGGAATGGATACAAAAATTGTGGTACATTTACACAATGGAATACTACTCAGCAATTAAAAACAAGGAAATGATGAAATTTTCAGGCAAATGGATGGAACGAGAAAAGATCATCCTAAGTGAGGTATCTCAGGAACAGAAAGACACACATGGTATATACTCATGTATAAGTGGATATTAGACATATAATGTAGTATAAACATAGTAAAATTTATACTCCTAAAGAAGCTAAACAACAAGGAGGACCCTAGGGAAGAGGCTGAAACCTCATTCAGAAGGACAAATGCAATAGACATTGGAAGCAGGAGAAGACAGGGAACAGGACAGAAGCCTTCCACAGGGGACCTCTGAAAGACTTTACCCAGCAGGGTATCGAAGCAGATGCTGAAAATCATAGCCAAACTTTGGCCAGAGTTCAGGGAATCTTATGAAAGAAGGGGGAAACAGAAAGACATGGAGAAGACAGGAGCTCCACAATGACAGCAACAGAACCAAAATCTCTGAGCCCAGGGGTCTTTTCTAAGACTGATACTCCAACCAAGGACATGCATGGAGATAACATAGAACCCCTGCTCAGATGTAGCCCACGGCAGCTTAGTATCCAAGTGTTTACCCTAGTAAGGAGAACAGGGGCTGTCTCTGACATGAACTCAGTGACTGGCTTTTTGATCACCTCCCCCTGAGGCGGGAGGGAGGAAGGGGTAGCTTTACCAGGCCAAAGAAGAAGACAATGCAACCAGTCCTGATGAGACCTGATTGGCTAGGGTCAGATGGAAGGACAGGAGGACTTCCCCTATCAGAGGACTGGGGGAGGGGTACAGGGACAGAAGAGGGAGGGTGGGGCTGGGGAAGAAGGATGAGGCTACAGTCAGGCTACAAAGTGAAAGAATTGTAATAAATAAAAAATAAAAAAAATAAAAAAATAAGAAAAGGTTTCTCTTTGATAGAAGGTAATGAACTGATATGACTACATTGTGACCTGATGAATTCTATACATGATTAACTCATAAAATATATACATTATACACACTGCCATTGACTTTTTTTCATATCTCAAGCTACCAAAATGTTATTTATGAATTCCTCTCTTCTCTTAATACTGCTACAAGCATATTCTTCTTATCCCTTTTGTCAACATCTCTCATTATGGTCACTATCTTGCTTCATAGTTTGTATCTACTCACATAACCCCTTATTTATGGACACCTGCCATTAAAATATAGTATCTACATAAGAGTGAGGACAGACACTTATCTAAGGTTGAATCACCTCACTCATCATAGTCTTTTCCAGTTCCATTTACTTTTCTTCAGATTTCCTATTTCCATTTTTTTCCTCACAGCTGAGTAAAATTATATTATGCACATATGCCCCATTTTCATTTATTCTTCTGTTGATGGACATCTAAGCTGATTCTTTTTCCTCCCTACAGTGAATAGTCAAACAATGAATGTGGGTGAGCAAGTATCTCTGTGACCTGGTATGAAGTTCTGCAAGTATATGCTTAGGAGTGCTATTATTATTGGTCAGACGGTACTTTTATTTGTAACTTTTTAAGGATCCTCACTGATTTCCACAGTGGTTGCACACAGTGGTTACACTGAGGAGAAGGCCCAACAGATAAATTGCATTTTTAATCCGACTGTATTCTTGAATATTTTCCTCATGTTTATTAAAGAGAAAAGTTTTATAATTATGATAAAATATCAATTTATATAGTTACTTACAAATGATAGGAAGCTTAGTTTGTTCTTAATGTATCATAACCAATTTTCCCACAAAACATTATAAGTATTTGTGTTTCAAACATAAACCATGTCTAATTCAATCAGCAATTAAATTAGTAAATCACATTCTTGGGTTCAGCATTGCTCATAGACTTACTATTTGTTTTACTGTTTCTCTACTCATAACAAAAGTCTGTATTTCGGCAATTGATTTTGGAGAGTCAAAGCTCTGTGTTTATCAGAGAATTCATGTTGTAAATCAACCATGAGTTAAAAACTCATTGAGAAGTTGACTTCTTACAGCCAGGAATTTAATGTACCATTTTCAAATAGATAAAAGTTTGAATGTCACAAATACCAATAATATCAATAGAAACTAAAATTATGAAATGACTAAATTTATAACAAGTGGTTTATATTTAACCCTAAAGCACAAATTTTAAAGACGGAAATCAAAATAACTGTGGCCAAAAAACCGCAGAAGAAAAATTGCTTTAATAGACAATTATGGTAGAAAGGCTTCCTTAGTGGGTGAATGTTTAACACAGCAGCAAATAGACATACGCATAGACATACACACAAACATATATATCCACACACATACATACTCACATATACACACAGACACACATGGACACACTCACACACATACACACACTCACTTGCACTCTCTCTTGCACACATACACTCTCACACAAAGACACACACATAGTGTCAATCCAGAAGCTCTAGAGATCTTGGTGAATCTAAGACACCCAAACATCTGCAGTGTGAGTGCTGATTGTCACAGACTAAAAGGACAAGAGCATTTATAGCTATAGGAATGACACAGGATGAAAAAGAACCCCAAACTCTTTAGGGACATACACCCTCAGGATATCCTGAGCTTGAGCACTTAAAGTGACTGCCCCCATGTGTATTTCTGTTCCCTGCTCAGGGAGCCAACCTGCCCCTTCAAGTAAAGCCCTGTGTTGTAATGGTCATTTTCTAACAGTATTTGATTTTTTTTCTATTGAATAATTTGGAGTTTGTTACTTTATTTATTGATTGATTGACTGACTTATTTGGATAGGCTTTCTCAGCAACAGTTAGGTAAAAGGCCTCTTGTGATGCAGGCTCCTAATTCACACTCAGCCAATGGCCCTGAGGGAGCAAAAATATGACACTGGGTTGCCTTTGCTAAGAAGCTAGTGACTATCACTGCTTTCATAGCTTTTTGCAGTAAATAATAATTTAATATTAAATTGTTTCGTCATACAAATGACCAATAAAATGAATACTGTATGTCTTAGCAAGTAATAAAGACAAAAGCACTGGCTTTACTGAGAAATGTCGCAAAAAAAAAAGAGAAACCCAAGAAAGGAGCCCCATGACTAAGTATTTTGATTTTTAAGTTATATTCAACTTCCTGGCATTATTGTTCGTGGTCGCAGCAAGGTGTGCTCTGACCCTCACTCCACACTCTTCTGAATAAAATAGTTCTGCTTGCTTCATTTTGTATAATTAGGTACTGAGAATTCATGCAGGGGATCCAGTTTCAAGCAACTTTTCCCCTACCACCTAATCCTAGACTTTTTTTTTTCTCCCTGGAAGAGCTCTGAATCACTTTTATCTATGACAGAGTCAGCCGGTGGAGCAGGGAATGCTGTACTGTCTTAGCCCCGGCAGAGGCTGGTTTGAATAAATAGCAAATTTCTGCAAGCAGGTGCTTCCAGTTTTTTTCAGAAAATGAAGGATGAGAAGCCTGAATGGAAGGAAGAAACAGAAGAGGGATGGGGGTAGAAGCAGAGGCGGAAATGGAGTAAGGCACTGCTGAGGCATGGCTAATAAGAAAGGACACTTCATGCATATTATGGACCCTTTGTGATAATAAAATTGGAATCAAATTGCCTACCCAAGCCACTCGAGGCATTCTGCATCTTTAATTTTTAAAGTTATGAAGACACTTGACACAGAAGGGGATCAATTATCATGAGTTTTCGTGCAAATACTTACTTAAGCCATGCAGTGGGTCAGAGGCAGAAGGGAAATTGCAGGCTTGCAGCCACATAATGGCAGCTAATTACACTGCTCCATGGACCCTCTCCAGTGGGCTCAGTTGGCAGTAATGGTCATGGTTGATTTATTTGGATTCATTTCCAGAGGCCTGAAGTTATAATAAATTTATGTATTTGCTGAAGATAACTGGTTTGGATCATGAAACCACCACAACATAAAAACAAAAGGCATTCCTCCAGTTAACTTGTTGGGAATTCAAATCCTTGGGAAAAATGGCTTGCCATCTCATTGCATATGGAAACTTAATATTTATTTAATATATATTAATATATAATATTTATTTAAAATATGGAAACTTAATATTTGTTTAACGAGGTTTCATAAATCAACGGGGGAGATACTACTTAGTGATGCTAGAAACATTGTATTGTTTTAGGGTAAAAACCTTCATCACTACCTAACTTCCATAGCTTGAATCTTAAATGGCCACGTGTGAAAGGCAAGTTCCTCAACCTTGGCGTTATGTAGAGGTGGCAGCACCGTAATGCAATGGAATAGAGGCCTCTGGCCTGTGATGGTGGCAGCCTCCATCATGAACACATGCAGGCAGATAAGAACAATATGAGATAGCTAGTCGGTGGCTTTAATGTCTATTGATCATAATTTTAAGGCCTTCTTAGGCATTGTCACATTTCTGAATTATTAAAACCAATTTATTTTGATTTAAATATATGTGATTGTATGCCATAAGTGAAAGTGACCCCAAAGGCCAGAAAAAAGCATCAAGATCCCCTGGAGCAGGAGTTACAAGATGGTTGTTGCCCAATGTGGAAGTGTTGGGAACAGAACCTGAGGGATCTGGAAGAACTGTAAGTATTCTAAAGTATTTGATCCATCCCACTAGCCCCCAAATTCAAGTGTTGGGTTTTGTTTTGTTTTACTATACTAAATAGTAATCAGCTGATTCAGTAGAAAAGTCTCGACTTATCCTTTTGTTCCTCCTCCATAAAGTCTTGAGAGAGCAATGTTACTTTCTCACTGTAAAGTAAGGAAAAAAATAGCAAATTGGTCTAATAGGCAAGGAAATTGAACTGCAGTTTTGAGGGCCGGAAAAAAAAACATCAGAACCTAAGTGAGTGTTGTCAGACCCATGAGGAACAACAAAAAGAAACTCCCCCTAGGCTGCCTCAGTTTCCTTAAGGACAAAAACCTACATCATGTCCACATCACTGCCTGTGAAAACTACCTAAGTAGACCAGGCATGAGAACACAGATACTTCTTTTCTTCTATCTATAAGCTCTTAGTACTCTGCTATTCAAGGAGTGAATTTGGTAATGGTGAATGAGTTTCTTTCTCTTTGCATTCTACTGCCTTAATGTATACTTTAATACTAGTCCATTATGTACCAAAATATAAACCCATTGCATAGCATACACCAGAATCTGTTGCAAAGATAGCAGGTGCACAGGACACAAAGCTTTGCCGTTAATAAGGAAAATAGGCCAGCAGTGCTGCCACCTGCACAGTTGAGACTGGGCACAGACCTCTGTCAGATGAAATGGCACTGGTTCTAAAACAGAAAGAGACAATGTTCAATGTGGCTTACGTCCCCAGGAAGCTACTCGCATTTTAAAGACCATGGTTTTGATCCCTTGAATCTAGTAACAAATCTAGTTCTCTTTAACCCATGGTAAAAGATAAAATATGCCTGCTTACACATTCCACAGAGGAAATGGTTTAAGAAGTACATAGAAAGTGCAAGGACCTTGGTTCATCTCCTGGACCATTAACAACAAAAATAGGGCGAGCATACAGACAAGAATGTGAGCATTCATTTAGAATCTCCAATTTTTATCTAAAGTATTTTTAATTTAATTTTATTTTATTAATTACACTTTATTCACTTTATCCTCCATAAGCCCCTCCTTCCTCCCCTCCCAACCCCACCCTCCCTCCCCCTTCTTCACACTTGCCCCTCCCCAAGTCCACTGATAGGGGAGGTCCTCCTCTCCTTCCTTCTGATCTTAGTCTATCAGGTCTCATCAGGAGTGGCTGCATTGTCAACTTGTGTGGCCTGGTAAGGCTGCTCCCCCCTCAGGGGGAGGTGATCAAAGAGCAGGCCAATCAGATTATGTCAGAGGCAGTCCCTCTTCCCATTACTATGTAACCCACTTAGACACTAAACTGCCATGGGCAGGGGTTCTAGGTTATCTCCATACCTGGTACTTGGTTGGAGTATGAGTCTCTGGGAAGAACCCTGTGTTCAAATTTTCTGGTTCTGTTGCTCTCCTTGTGGGGTTCCTGTCCTCTCCAGATCTTATTTCCCACTTCTTACATAAGATTTGTGCACTCAGCCCAACAGTTGGCCGTAAGTATTTTTTCACTTCAAAATTTAGAATGCATGAAGATTAAAAAAATAAACATTTACAAAATGCTGTGTGATTGATAACTGGAACAATAGTGTTAAGTGATTTCTCTCAGACTTTCTATTTCATATCATGCAGTGTTAGAATTGCTAGGCAACCGTTCCCTATAGGTATTTGAATAAATATAGCTAGCAAAAGTAGTTTCTCTTCATTTTATCTACTTTGTGGTCTATATGGAAATATAAAGCTGTATGCTTTGGGATGGGAACTAACAGTGTTACATGGTACAGAAGAGCAACTGCCTGAACAATTTTTCTAAGGCAGAGCCAATGAAAAGAAAACGGAATCCTCTCCATCACCTCTCTGTCATCCATGTGATAGTGAAACTCCCAGTTCTTCTCCACAAGGCAAATTCCATGACAAAAATGGCTTTCGTGGCCAATCACAAGTGGTGGCATGGGTCTGCCTTAAGTATGGAATTTAAGTATTAAACACCACAAACACATTTTTCTAAGTGGGTTCCATAGTAATGGGAACAGGAACTGTCTCTGACATGAACTGATATGCGTGCTCTTTGATCACCTCCCCCTCAGCAGGGTGCAGCTTTACCAGGCCATAGAGGAAGACAATGCAACCACTCCTGATGAGACCTGATAGACTAGGATCAGAAGGAAGGGGAGGAGGACCTCCCCTATCAGTGGACTGGGGGAGGGGCATGAGTAGAGAAGCAGGAGGGAGGGAGGGATTGAGAGAGGAAGAGGGAGGGAACTACAGGTGGGATATAAAGTGAATAAACTGTAATTAATAAAAATAAAATACTGCAGAGGGCCTCTAAAAGACTCTACCTAGCAGTGTGTATCAAAGCAGACGCTGAGACTCATAACCAAACCTTCAGTAGAGTGCAGGGAATCATATGAAAGAAGAGGGAGTTAATGTGACCTGGAGAGGACAGGAGCTCCACAAGGACAAAATATATCGGGGTACAGGGGTCTCCTATGAGACTGTTTCTCCAACCAAAGTCCATGTATAGATATAACCTAGAACCCCTGCCCAGATGTAGCCCATCACAGCTCGGTATCCAAGTGGGTTCCTAGTAAGGGGAGCAAGAATTATTTCTGACATGAACTCAATGACTGACTCTTTGACCCCCCCCCCCCAAGGGAGGAGCAGCCTTGCTAAGCCACAGATTAGGACATTGTAACCAGTTCTGAAGATACCTGATAAGCTAGTATCAGATGGAAGGGGAGGAGGACCTTCCTTATCAGTGGATTTGGAAGGGGGGGAGGGAAGGAGATGAGGGAGGAAGGGTGGTATTGGGAGGAAAAGAAGGAGGGGGCTACGGCTGGGATACAAAGTGAATGACCTGTGATTAATATAAAAAATAAAATAAAATATATATTAAAAAATATTTTAAAAAAAGTTTAGCAAAATTAGTAATTTTTAGTAACACAAATAACATTCCTGACCTTACTGAAAGAAAACACCTTCTAGCTAAAGAGCAATGTATAGCTTTTGGAAATATTATTGCAACATTATGGTTTGCTGTTCTAATATGAAACCAATAAAGAAATGGGCCCAAATCCCTAGCGATTTCCTTTCCTAAAAACATGAACAAAATAGTCCCTGAGGCCTGACCCTTGAGAAGTAAATGTTTGTTTGTCCCTTCTTAAAATGTTATGCATTTCAAAAAAATTATCTTTTCACTTTCAAAGAGATAAGAAAAATGAAACAATATTCCACATTCAAGCTAACTTTTTTCATTTTTTTTAATTTTATTTTTTTTCTTATCAGTTACATTTTATTAACTCTGTATCCCAGCTGTGTCCCGATCCCTCATTCCCTCCCAGTCCCTCCCTTCCTCCCTCTTCTCCACCGTGCCCCTTTCCAGGTCAACTTTTTATATTTCAGAAAACATTTAAAGTGGCTGCTGTTCACATATACTATGTGTAAAAAGGTGAACCAGGCATATTCACTCACTCCTAAAGCTTAAAGTACATATACACAATGTATATCAAATAATCACTCAAACTTAACTTTGTTAGGTTTTCCTAGTTTACAATAAAATTTCAATGGTTAAGGTTAAAATTTAAAGTTACCTAGTCATTATAGTTATTTATTTAACCTTTTTACATGTAATTGCCACTTTTGTATTATGGAATCATTCAGATTACCTTTCTCATAGAATTTTCAAATACTTTCTGAAAGCAAAGGCTAACATTTAGCACTCCATGACATTAAAAGATCACATATTCCTTATCTAAAGAAATAATAGAATCTTAAAGTTGGAAGATCCTTTTAGGAATGATCTAATGCAAATCCTCTAATTTTTATAAGAAAAAATAATGAGGTTAGGAAGAAATGAATCATTTAAACTGGCTATCTACACTTTCTATCTTGAAATATTTTTATTCTGTAAGCTTCCTAATGAAATAAAGATTAAAACACATTATAATTACCTTTGTAAAGAATGGAGTGCCTGAGAAGAATTGAGTACCTAAGTCTGAAATGTGTAAAGGGGAAAAAAAGATTTAAAACAGTTGGCTTGCTCAGGTTCCCACAAGAAATAGATGATACACTCAAGCTGAGATCATTGAAAGAGAGTTTAATAAATGAACTGCTTGACAAAATATGGGGAAAATATGAAGACATTACAAAACCCAAATCATTAGAGTCCTTGTTGTACCTGTTGAAATAAGCTGATATTTATTTCTCTTAATATAAAAACCAATCTTCCTGATGAAATAGCAAGCAGGGGAAGGCAAAGCATGGAGCTCAATAAAGAACCAGAGGGCTCGTGATACTACTTACTGATAAGGTTCAGATGGGCTTCATTTCAGAACAAAAACATTGCATGAAGGCATGTAGGAACCACTGGAAGGATATTTTGGTGGTGCTAGTGAAGAATGAACCAGGGGCATCATATATACTAAACAAAGTCTCTATCATTGAACTAAACTCAGCCTCCAGAATATAATTTTTACATTTCAGGAGAGAGCTTGAGCCGAACTCCAAGTGCATAATGGAGAATGGAATTTACAACCAATTTACAAGGAGCAGAAGAGAGGTCAGTGGATGGAAAGTTGCTAAAAAAAAAAAAAAAAAAAAAAAAAAAAAAAAAAAAAAAAAAAAAAAAGCAAACATCAGAGGCAAGATGAATTCTGGGTGAATCAACAAGATCCATGATGAAGGTAGGCCTCCATCCAGAAGCACCCCCACATTCTGCCTAAATAGTTATCAAGGTATCATCCCCCAAACCACCCTGACACATTCATATGTGCCATGCTTCACAAATTTATCTCCACAGATCTCTGGCCCACTCTTTTTATTTTGTTATTCCATCTCTTTCTTCTGGTTACACAGTATTTGGTTTCTTCCAAAGGAATCCACAGGAGCGGGAAGCAAAGTACTTGAAATTTGTGTCCCAAGAAAGAATAGAATCTGCTCAATTCCTGGGATCTGCACGTGTTTTTCTGTCCCTGCTGCATGTCTATAATTCTCTCATTTTTCACCACCCCCAAATTTTTCAAGTTCACACCAATTTTTCTTAAAAATTTTGTTACCCGTATTCATCTGTGTGAGAGTATGAGCTTGCCACAGTGGATTTGAAGAGATTAAATAATAAACAAGCAACAAAAAAAAAGCTGAGAATGGACAGCAAGATGTCTCAGTGCCAGCAAGTGTTTAAATTCGTTCATATTACACTGGTTCCACAAAACTTCAGTTCCTATCTCCACAAAAGTTAAAAGTAACAGCTTCAACCTCAAGAAGTTAAAATCCTTCATAAGTCAATCCATATAAAGCCATAAACATGTATTACATGTAACAAAAGCTGTTTAAAGCTTAACTATTATTATTTTTGTAGTCAATTTTTATATCACCATGGCAAGCTGATAATTTATTGAAAAAAAAAACAGGTAAGTGAAACAAGCTAGGGGGTGTCAAGGCTATGAGATGAAGGATGAAGAAGAAAGAATAATAGTACCACCTGAGGGTTCCCTGTGTCATTAAGTAAGGGTTCTCTAATGACAAGCTGGTATTTTTCTCAGAAGTAGTGAATATTTGTCTCCATAAATCAAATTAGATAGCCCAAAACAATTTTTAATAGTGACCTTAATTTTTCAGAACTTGTACTTAATGAATCATATTTTGGGGAAATTCAATTTAATGTTTAAAAAAACAAAGAACTAGGCTATATCTAAAAAACCTTTGAGAAATAATTTTGAAAAAGGATTACCAATTGAATTATTACCTATACAAATGAAAACGTTGACTGACTTGACAGTTGTAACCTGGAAGTAAGATCTACAGAAGCACTTAAAATAACCCAGATGAAATCACACAATGCTTCAGACAGTAGTCTGCATGATAAGAAATAGCATCATTTTTAATTGGTTAAATTCATTTCAAGATACACAAAATTAATCTATCACACACCACACATTTACTTCACGTTTTCTTTGGAAAGTTTTAGAAAGGCCTAAACTAGTAAAGTTTGGTTGAACCTTTTTTGTGGAACCTACCTATCCACTGCATGCTATTCTCCCTGGAGCTCAGCATTTAACAACCATGCAAAGAATATCCTTCTCAGTGACATTTTTATGCTTCTATACGTTTCATTACATAAGCATGTTTGCTATATCTCTGTATCTCTCCACATGCACATTTTATTCATGCTACAGTGTATTGATTTTCTCATGCACATTTTTTTACCAATCCACTGTGATTGTTGTATATAAAATTACCCATTTCTAATAGTAGACATTTAGGTTGTTACTGGCTCCTTACTGTAAATAATGTTGCACTGAATTATCTTACATATATTTTCGTGTACACTATGCAAGAGTTCTCCTAAAGTATATACTGCGCTTAGAATGCTGGATCCTGGTCAACTCAACTAAGCATTGCCAAATTGTTCCCAAACCTTACGTCAACTTATAGACTCACTAATGTCTTACAGGGATTCCCTTTGTTCCACATTCTTACTAGCCATAATGTCAGAATTTTTGAATGTTTATTGTGCTGGTGAATGTAAAATCAAATAACACTGTTTAGATTTTATTCGAAAGCCAACATTAAAACTAATTTTCTAATGAATGTCTTCTAAGCAACCAATTACTGGGTTATGGACTTGCGGTAACCTGCTACATTTCCATTTAACCCACATTATACTTATCTGGAATGTTACAAGGTAAAATATTTTGAATTTTCCAAAGGATGACAAGTGAAGCATAGCAGACTGCCTGTGTCTTTCAAAGAGGGAAACGGTTGTCTCATCCCATTTTGTCTACTCCCTAAAGTAACCAAACATCTAACAGAAGCTCACTTAAATTTGAAAATTTCGGGGACTCCAAGATGGCGGCGAGCAGAGCGCACCGTTTTGGAGAAGCAGAAGACATGAATCTCCGGAATTGGTGAGTGGAGAGTCAATCGAAGCTAGAATTTGGACTTTTGGGCTTTCTAAAGGAGAGGGGCCACCACAGAAGTGTGGAGTGCTAGTAGATTTAGATCGGGCGCGGACTTCTCGGGAAGGAAATAGGGCGCTTCCCTTGTCCCGGCCTCCCGCAGGGAAACTTGCACACATCACCAGGCAGCTGAGCACAAATCTCACATCCCGGAGATCAAGGCAGCAGAGACAGTGCTCCGGGCCCCTTACAGCTGCGGGCTGCTGTAACCACCCGTTGAACACCCATCCCGTTCTTGGACACAAGTCCCACTCAGGGCCCTCCGGACCCGCGGAGCGTCCCCTCCCCCATCCGGCTGACGCAATTCCAAGCTAGACCACAGCAGGAAGCACAGTGGAGCTCACGTCCCAAGCGGCCAGAGCACAATAACCCCAGAAACCTCCTCACAGGAGGAGCGCAGGCCCAATCACAGAGCTCCAACCACTGAGCGCTAACCACAGAGACTCAGATCCACAATACAATTCTTCCTGGATACCAAAGCCGCAAAGCTCAGTATCTGGGACCCAAGACGGTTGGAGGCAGGGAGGCAGGGCTCCAGACCCCGCAGCCGCAGGGGAGAGCAGTAACAACCTGCTGAACGCCACCACTCAGAGGAGAACACATGCCACCTAGGGCCCTCTCGCCGAACTCTTCACCCTCGGGAACACACCCCCCACTACCACCACCACCCGGCTCTGCAGAAGTGCACGCACCACCGAAACTCCACCCCGCCAGAGCATACGCCCAATACAGTGCTAGCCACAGAGACTCAGATCCACAGTACAACCCTTCCCAGGCCCCAAGTCTGCAAGTGGCAGCACAGAATACACAGGGCTGCCCAGCCAGTGATTGTATGGGCCATCCAATCCCTCAGTGGCAGAAAACCAGCTGAGTAGACACCAAAGACCAGCAGACTTGTAAAATCAATACGCGCGCGCATTCTTCAACAGCGCCTGTGATCCCTTAGTGCCTGCGATCCCTTAGCGCCTGCAACAACTTCAGTGCCTGCAAGGCACCCCTTTCACACACTGAAGGCCTCTTCATTCACCAACACCCTGTCCCTTAGGACACACCCACAAGCACATGCTCAAACACACACTACCCCGCATTTGTCCTTCTGCGCCTGCCAACTTTCCTTCTACAGGTATAGCTGAATAACCAACACACACACTGAAACCACTAGACCTCACCCATTTTCCTGAAGAATTCTCCAGATACCAGAGAAAAACCAGTCTGACCTGCAGAATCCAGGAACAGACAGTGAACACTACAGATAATCAAATGGCCAGAGGTCGGTGAAAGAACACAACCAACGCAAATCAAGATATCATGGCTTCACTGGCAACCTCCAAAATTACTGAACACTCCAACTCAGCAGAAACACAAGAAAATGATTTTAAAGCTATGATTATCCAGTTAATTGAGGCACATAAAGAGGAAACCAACAAATCTCTCAGAGAAATAGTCATAGAGATTCAAACAGTTAAAGAGGATACAAAAAAATCCCTTAAAGATTTGGCCTCCCAAATAGAAACAAAGAAAAACGAAGTGAACGAAGAAGCTCTTAAAGAAACACATGCATATATAGCCAAACAATTGGAGGCAGAAGCAGAGGCACTAAGAGAGGAAACAAACAAAAAAATAGAGTCCATCTTGGAGACACAGGAATCCACACTCAAACAGATAAAGGAAATGTTGCAAGACATGAAAACAGAATTAGAATCAATAAAGAAAACACAAACTGAGAAAACCCTGGAACTGAAGAACTTAGAGAAAAGAGAAGGAATCACAAAGGTAAGCATTACTAATAGAATACAAGAGATGGAAGAGAGAATCTCGGGTACTGAAGATACACTCACAGAAATTGATACTTCTTCTCAAAGCAAAAATAAAATCAGAAAAATCCCAAACAAACCATCCAAGAAATCAAGGATGCCATGAAAAGGAAAAATCTAAGAATAATAGGAATTGAAGACGAAGAGGAGTCCAGGCTACAAGGTCCAGAAAATATTTTCAAGAAAATCGTAGAAGAAAATTTTCCCAACCTAAAGAAAGAGATAAACATACAAACATACAAGAGGCCTACAGAACACCAAATAGACTAGACCAGAGAAGAAACTCCTCACGCCACATCATAGTCAAAACACTTAATCTACAGAACAAAGAAAAGATACTAAAAGCAGCAAGGGAAAAAGGCCAAGTAACATATAAAGGCAAACCTATCAGAATCACACCGGACTTCTCATCAGAAACTATGAAAGCCAGAAGGGCCTGGGGAGATATCATGCAGGCCCTAAGGGACCACAGATGCCAACCCAAACTACTTTACCCAGCAAAGCTTTCAATCAACATAGATGGAGAAAATAAAATATTCCACGACAGAACTAAATTTAAGCAATATCTGAACAGCAACCCAGCCCTACAAAAGATACTAGAAGGAAAATTCCAATCCAATGAAAACAAATACACCCAAGAAAACATAGGTTAAAGATGATTTTCAACAAAAATCAAAAGCAAACAAGCAATGATTCACAGTAACATCGCCAACTCCACAATAATAGGAAATAACATGCAATGGTCATTATTATCTATCAACATCAATGGACTCAACTCTCCAATAAAAAGACACAGACTAACAGAATGGATGCGGAAACAGGAACCAACATTCTGCTGCATCCAAGAAACACACCTACGCAACAAAGATAAACATTACCTCAGAGTAAAAGGCTGGAAAACAGTTTTTCAAGCAAATGGACACAAAAAACAAGCAGGAGTGGCTATCCTAATATCTAATAAAATAGATTTTCAACCAAAACTAATCAAAAAAGACATAGAGGGGCACTACATTCTCATCAAAGGAAAAATTCGCCAAGAAGACATCACAATTCTAAACATCTATGCCCCAAATACAAGAGCACCTACATTCATAAATGAAACATTATTAAAGCTTAAACCACACATTGATCGCAATACCCTAATAGTGGGTGACTTCAACACGCCACTCTCACCAAGGGACAGATCAACTAGACAGAAACCAAATAGGGAAATAAAAGCGCTTACAGAGTCCCTAAATCAAATGGACCTAATAGATGTCTACAGAACTTTCCACCCAAACCCAAAAGAGTATACCTTCTTTTCAGCACCTCATGGAACCTTCTCCAAAATAGACCATATAGTTGGTCACAAAGCAAGCCTTAACAGATATAAAAAAATTGAGATAATCCCTTGTATTCTATCGGACCACCATGGACTAAAGCTGGACAACAACAACAATGGAAAAAACCAAAAACCTACACGCACATGGAAACTGAACAACTTGTTACTCAATGACAGCTGGGTTAAGGAAGAAATAAGGAAAGAAATTAAAGACTTCCTAGAACTCAATGAAAATGAAGGCACAACATACCCAAATTTATGGGACACATTGAAAGCAGTGCTCAGAGGAAAATTTATAGCACTAAGTGCCTTCAAGAAGAAATTTGTAACATCACATACAAGTAACTTAATGGCCCAACTTAAAACACTAGAAAAAAAAAAAGAAGCAGATACACCCAAGAGGAGCAGAAGGCTGGAAATAATCAAACTCAGGGCTGAAATCAATCAATTAGAAACAAATAAAACTATTCAAAGAATCAATGAAACAAAAAGCTGGTTCTTTGAGAAAATCAACAAGGTAGACAAACCCTTAGCCAAACTAACTAAAAAGCAGAGAGAATCTATCCAAGTCAGCAAAATCAGAAAGGCAAATGGGGACATAACTACAGACACTGAAGAAATCCAAACAATCATTAGGTCATACTACAAAAGCCTATATGCCACAAAATTTGAAAATCTAAATGAAATGGACAATTTTCTTGATAGATCCCATCTACCAACATTAAGTCAAGATCAGGTAGAAAAGACTGAATAACCCTATATCCCCCAAGGAAATTGAAGCAGTCATTAACAGTCTCCCCTCCAAGAAAAGCCCTGGGCCCGATGGTTTCAGTGCAGAATTCTACCAGACCTTCAAAGAAATGCTAATACCAATTCTCCTCAAACTATTCCACAAAATAGAAACACAAGGTACATTACCAAACTCATCCTATGAAGCGACAGTCACCCTGATACCCAAACCACACAAAGACCCAACAAAAAAAGAGAACTTCAGACCGATCTCTCTTATGAACATTGATGCAAAAATACTCAATAAAATACTTGCAAACCGAATCCAAGAATACATCAAAGATATCATCCAAAATGACCAAGTAGGCTTCATCCCAGGCATGCAAGGGTGGTTCAACATACGGAAATCCATCATTGTAATCCACCACATAAACAAACTGAAGGAGAAAAACCACATGATCATCTCCTTGGATGCCGAAAAAGCATTTGACAAAATCCAACACTCATTCATGTTTAAAGTCTTGGAGAGATCAGGGATACAAGGCACATACTTAAATATAGTAAAGGCAATATACAGCAAGCCAACAGCCAACATCAAACTCAATGAAGAGAAACTTAAATCAATCCCACTGAAATCAGGGACAAGACAAGGCTGCCCACTCTCTCCATATCTCTTCAACATAGTACTTGAAGTCCTAGCCAGAGCAATAAGACAACTAAAGGAGATCAAGGGGATACAAATTGGAAAGGAAGAGGTCAAAGTGTCACTATTCGCAGATGATATTATAGTATACATAAGTGACCCCAAAAATTCAACCAGAGAACTCCTTCAGCTGATAAACACCTTCAGCAAAGTGGCAGGATACAAAATCAACTCAAAAAAATCAGAAGCCCTCCTGTACACAAAAGACAAAAGGGCTGAGGAAGAAATTAGGGAAACAACACCCTTCACAATAGCCACTAATAACATAAAGTACCTTGGGGTGACTCTAACCAAGCAAGTGAAAAACCTGTTTGAGAAAAACTTCAAGTCTCTGAAGAAAGAAATTGAAGAAGATCTCAGAAGATGGAAAGATCTCCCGTGCTCATGGATTGGTAGGATTAACATTGTGAAATGTTAATCCTGCCAAAAGCAATCTACAGATTCAACGCAATTCCCATCAAAATACCAACTCAATTCTTTTCAGACCTTGAAAAAAAAGATTCTCAGCTTCATATGGAGAAACAAAAAACCCAGAATCTCCAAAACAACCCTGTACAACAACAGATCATCTGGAGGTATCTCCATCCCTGATCTCAAGCTGTACTACAGAGCAATAGTAATAAAAACCACATGGTATTGGCCTAGAAATAGAAAGGAGGATCAATGGAACCGAATAGAAGACACAGAAATAAACCCATGTACCTATGAATACTCGATTTTTGACAAAGCAGCCAAAACCATTCAATGGAAAAAAAGATAGCATCTTCAACAGATGGTGCTGGTCTAATTGGATGTCTACATGCAGAAAAATGAAAATAGATCCACATTTATCACCCTGCACAAAACTAAAGTCTAAGTGGATCAAAGACCTCAACATAAAACCAGATACGCTAAATCTGTTAGAAGAAAAAGTGGGTAACAGCCTAGAACTCATTGGCACAGGAGACAACTTCCTGAACAGAACTCCAACAGCACAGGCTTTAAGAGCAACAATCAATAAATGGGACCTCATGAAACTGAAAAGCTTCTGTAAAGCAAAGGACACCGTCATCAAAACAAAACGACTGCCCACAGATTGGGAAAGAATCTTCACCAACCCTTTATCTGACAGAGGGCTAATATCCAGTATTTACAAAGAACTAAAGAAGCTGAAAAGCAACAAACCAAGTAATCCAATTAAAAAATGGGGAGCAGAGCTAAACAGAGAATTCTCTGTAGAGGAATATAGAATGGCAGAGAAACACTTAAAGAAATGCTCAACATCATTAGCCATCAGGGAAATGCAAATCAAAACGACCCTGAGATTTAACCTTACACCCATCAGAATGGCCAAGATGAAAAACTCAAGGGACAACACATGCTGGAGAGGTTGTGGAGAAAGGGGAACCCTCCTCCACTGCTGGTGGGAATGTAAACTGTTACAACCACTTTGGAAGTCAATCTGGCGCTTTCTCAGACAATTAGGAATAGTGCTTCCTCAAGACCCAGCTATACCACTGCTAGGCATATACCCAAAATTTGCTCAAGTACACAATAAGGACAGTTGCTCAACCATGTTTGTAGCAGCTTTATTTGTAATAGCCAGAACCTGGAAACAACCCAGATGTCTGTCAATGGAGGAATGGGTACAGAAATTGTGGTATTTTTACACAATGGAATACTACTCAGCAATCAAAAAAGAGGAAATCATGAAATTTGCAGGCAAATGGTGGGATCTAGAAAAGATCATTCTGAGTGAAGTATCCCAGAAGGAGAAAGACAAACATGGAATATACTCGCTTATATAGACCTAAAAGATATGATAAACGTAATGAAATCTATACACCTAAAGAAGATAATCAAGAAAGTGGACATCGGGTAAGATGATCAATCCTCATTTAGAAAGACAAATGGGATGCGCATTGAACGTATGACAGGAGTCTACCGCAGAAGGCATCTGAAAGACTCTACCTAGCAGTGTATCAAAATAGATACTAAGACTCATAACCAAACCCTCGGCAGAGTGCAGGGAATCATATGAAAGAAGGGGAGTTTGATGTGGAAAGGATAGGAGCTCCACAAGGACCAAACATATCTGGGCACAGGGTCTTTTCTGAGATGGACACTCAACCAAAGACCATGAGAGGATAAAACCTAGAACCTCTGCTCAGATGTGACCCATGATAGCTCAGTAATCAATTGTTTTCCCATAGTAAGGGGAACAAGGACTATTTCTAACAGGAACTCAATGACTGGCTCTTGGACCTCCCTACCTCCCAAGGGAGGAGCAGTACTGTTAGGCCACAGAGGAGGACTTTGCAGCCAGTCCTGAAAATACCTGACAAAACGTAGTCATATGAAAGGGGAGAAGGTCCTCCCCTATCAGTGGACTTGGAAAGGGGCAGGGAGGAGATGAGGGAGGGAGGGTGGGACTGGGGAGGGAATGAGGGATACAGCTGGGATACAGAATTAACAATATGTAACTAATGAGAAAAATAAAACTTAAAAAAAATTTTGAAAATTTCACAGGTGAGTATTATTTAATTGTATTTACATCATTTCAGCTCTCCCTCTCCCCTTTCTAAATCGTGCTATGCTCCCACCCTGCTCTGTCATTCATGGCCTTGTCTTTTATAACTATTGCTACGTATAAACGCACCCCCAGTCTGCTGAATCCATTTAGTGTTACTTATTAAGCATGCATGTTCAGGTTTGACCACTGGAAATTGGATAACCAATCAGTAGGCTTGTTCCTGAAGAAAACTAATTTTTTTTTTAATCCTACAATAGCCATTGACTTGTAGCTCTTCCTCTATGAATAAGGCCTTGTGAGATGTCCTTTGTTCACATGGTATGTTGAAAGGTGTGTTTATTAGGCAGATTTTGCTCAAGCTGTCTTGTTGATGTTTCCTGGATTATGGTTCAAGGTTATGGTTCATGTCTAGAAGACACTACCTCACAGCAAGCATCCTAACAGCACAGACCTTTTAAAATTAACTTATGCTTCTGTGATTGCCAGTTTCCTTAGACATTCTTGTTCTTTTTTATTTCTTCCTCTGCTTCCCCTTTCCTCCTGTTTTGAAGATTCTCCTTCCCCATAAGAAAAGCCCATTTGGATATACTGAGTTGTTTAAAGCCACTTCACAAGAGAAGGTGAAGATCCAAACTTCTTATCTTAGCAAAAATGAAGATGTTCACTGTACTTCATCCAAAGATTTAACAGTTCTAATGAACATGTCACTGTCCTAGCAAACTAAGGCAAGATGAACAAGGCTTCAAAGTTTGCCTGGGCTACAGAATGAGTTCAAAGCCAGCCTAGAAAATCTAACAACTGAGGAGGTATCAGGGTAGCAGTGTATTTGGCTGGTGGGCAGCCCAACTTCAATGCTATGCACCACAAAAATGAAAGAAAAATAAAGAGCCTGAGTTCTGACTTTTTTATTGTGATTCATATTTCTAATATAGTCACAGCACTATTTGCTCCAAATCAAATTTTCTACAAAAGTATCTTTGTTCTTATGATTAATTCCTACGATATGGTTTTAATAAAATAAAATTTTCTGTTAAGATTTTCTTTTCCAACACCAGCAATAACTACATGAATATTATTAATATATTTCTGTTTCATTGTTATTATTGATGCTCATATTAAATAATGAACATATGTTCATTATTTTATAAAAATCATAACTTTTCTAGAGTTAGGATTATTTGAAAAATCATAGATAGGGTTTACATTCTTGTGAAACAGTCAGAATTTGCTCATTAAGTATGGAGACCAAGAGTGTCCATACATACTCTTAACTGTCAACATAACTGAATTTACAATCACCACAGAGAGACAGCTTTGGGTTTGTCTATAAAGGTCTTTATAAAAAAGGTTTAACTGAGGGAAAAACCTGTCCTGAATGTGAATGGCATTGTTGCATGATCTGGAGTCCCATCAGGACAATACAAAGTCAGCTGGTCACCAGCAATCATCTCTCTCTACCTCCCTCTTTCAGTGACAAGCTCTTGCCATGATGTCTGCAGCATGATAAGTCTTCTAAAGTGTGAGGCTAAATAAAGCCCTTCCTTTCTTCAGTTGTGTTTTTATCAGTTATTTTGTGGTGGCAATGGGAAAGGCCACTATTAAAGATATTATCTTGCTCTTCATCTTCAAAGGCCTAACCTTTGATGCCTATGTTTTATTGAAATATGAATAGCAAAATTAAATATTTTGCCTTGCGTTTATTTTTAAATACAATATGTATGTTCTCTAGCTATTATTAATAACTTATTTTCTAAGCATGAAAATGGAAATGTTGCCTAAACTTCAAGGCCCTCAATAGCCTTACCCAATATAGTTGTATTGACTTGTCATTAACCTCAATAAAATTTCTTGGTGATTCGTTAACCACTACAACATAGTTTTCTCCAGTGGTATGAGTCACACCACAACCTTTCATGGACAATTTTGCATCATCTTCCTTTTTCTAATAAACAACCACTTAATCTTTAATGTCTTAAAACAACATAAAACATAAAAATAACATTTCTTATTCTTTGAAGTTTAGAAGTTCAACACAGGTTTCAGTGGAGTAAAAATGAAATTGCTACAAGACCGCACTCATGTGATGATTAGTATTGTCAACTTGACCAGATCTCGAATGATCTCCTTGAGATAAGTATCTGGGCATGCCTATAAGAATGATCTCAATTAGACTAATTGCTGTGGGAAGACTCAACATAATTGTGGGTAACACTATTCCAAGAATGAGTAAAAAGTCAATAATGAGCTGAGAACTGACATTCATTGCTCTCTGCTTCCTGATTGCAAAATATGCCCAACAGCCTCATGTCCTACCACCATGACATCCTTCCATGATGGACTGTGAGCCAAAATACCTGGCCACATCCCAATCCCCCACCTCCCACCTTCCATCCCCTACCTCCCACCTCTCCATCCTTAACTTGTTTGGTGAGGTGTTTCATCATAGAAACAAGACAAGTGTCAAAAGTGCTCCTCTTCCAACATCTATATTTTACCTTCAGTTTTTGGCTTGGACTCTGCCTCCTCCCTATATGTTTTTCAGGTTGTTTTTTTCTTTATATTTTTTAAACACATAAGTGTAAAATAAAACCTTGAAAATAAAAAATATTGCATAGCAACATTAAGCTCTGTATGGCTTAAAGAACTTACATACATTTAGAACTGGCATTTGAAGCAGAGGCTGGAAAGCTTCATCTTAAATTCTATTCCTTTAGTATTTTATATTTCATATACTTATCCACCTCCATTTTTAAAGCCAGCAATGTTTCATCTTTTTGAGCATTCTGAAAAATGTGTTTTCCCTTACCTTACCATCCTAGGAAGCGTTCTCCAAATTTAATGTCTTATAGAGTTCTCATCTCAAGCACCCTTTTCTTCTTCTGAGAGCATGGGCTCAGGAGATTAGATCAAGGACACATCTGGGGAAGGCTGCATCATTTGTCTGCTACAGCTCTTTCTTTAGACTAGTCCTGTCACTTAACATGTTAATTCTTCATCCTTAGAAACATAGCATGTACTACAGGTTTACATACTGGTTTGTTCAAAACAGCCTCCTGTTTACAACTAAGGCCACTAGTCTTGTTAATACTATGTATCAGCCTTTATGAAATACTTATTAAATGCTAAATGAAATATCTTGTCTTTTAGATTATAAAAATTTTGAAGTTTCAATTACATCAGCTTAAATGGATTTCCGATGAAAAATATCCCTAGCATTTATCATCTTACTACTAGTTTATAATCTTAAATTATAAATTAAATCTTTATCATCTTAAGTTATTTTAATTACAAATAATTTTGCCTCTCAAATGTTATGTTGATTGTATGTTTTTATAGATGATTCTATGAAAATAAAATATTTTATGTTTATTTTTATCTGTTTTTTTATGAATCATTTTTTGTACAGTCTCTGAAGTCTATCTATTACCAATCTGAGGCAGCATCCCACCTCAAGCAAAGGCTGAAATTCTCCATGTTATTTTCTCTTATAGACAAACACAATGGGGTATTAGGAAAGGATACCCCACATGAATGTTCCTTTTTATTCTCCAGGACTGTGGTGGTTATAGTCAGACTTTAGCCCTTTGTATCTTTAATTTATGGAGGAAGAAGTGGAGATCCTCACTTCAACCTTGGGTGATGGGTGTGTTATTTACAACAGCAACACTCATGTCTATCTATCATTGCTGCTCAATGCCTAGCGTGTGGCTTGAATATGCTTTGCATGTAAAAAACATTTATCAAATGAATAAATGAATGGTTAGTGCAAAAGTCAGGCTCTTATTAGTATACATCTGTATCTGAACTTTGAATTCCAAATAGGGTATCTGAGGTTTGTCCTCTCAGCTTTTACCAACCTACCTTGGATAATCATGCCTGAATATTCCTTAAACTGGCAATATATGTACTTTTTCAGTTTAAATACGTAATTTCTTTTAGCGGAGGGAATTCTTTAAGGTAATGTCTGACTATGTAGTCCGGGCTGGTCTGAAACTATATAATCTAAACTGATCTCAAATTTATGATAATCATTCTATCTCAGTGGAGTATCCAGATTACAGGCAGATGCCACCGTGCCTAGCTTATGATTGTTTTTCCCAAATGTTAAGTCAAAACTTATCTTATTCAAACCATGAATAAAAAAGCACAAGGCAATAATTTTTTTTCCAAATAATGAAGTAGCAAAACTTTAGTAACAGAACTCATAGTAACAAGACATCCAAAAAATTTCCAAAGGCTATTTTCAATGCTTATGCTAATTTTGAAGACTGCATTCCTCAAACATGATTTCATCCAAAAACATCACACATGTCAACACTGACATCCCAAAGGTTTGGTGTTTTATTTTTATTTTAAGTTCAACATTTTATAATTATTGTACTTTTTATGTGACTTTTTTTTTAACAAATATCAAATTCCTCAGATATACCTGTATATCTTTGAATGGTTATTTCTAACACATTTTTTTTAACTGTAATGAATGAAGCCACATATGGTGGCAAACACCAGTATTCCCAGAACAATAGCCAGAGTATTAGGAGTTCAAGTCAAGCCTGGTCTATACAGAGACTTCCAGACTAGCCTGGACTACACAGTGAGACCATGTCTCAAAACCAAACAGCCATATATGAGTTACTTTTTGTCAGCTTTACACAAGCCAGAGTCATCTGGGAGAAGGAACATCTGTTAAAGAACTCCTCCATCACCCTGGCCTATTAGCAAGTCTGTGGGCATTTTCTTGATTAATTTGTGATGCGGGAGGGCCAAGCCCACTGTGGGTGTGTAGCCACCTCCAGGCTGGTGGTCCTGAGTTGCATAAGAAAGCAACCTGAGCAAGACACCAAGCACTGTTATTCAGTGGTTCCTGCTTCAGTACCTGCCTCCAGGCCTCTGCCCTTCTTTGAGTTCTTGCCTGCCTTCACTCAGTGCAGGCCTGTGAGCAGAATGTATAAGTCAAGTTTAACCCTTTCAAGTTGGATTGGTTATGGTGTTTCATCATGGTAACTGAAGGTTGATTCCATGCTGAATATTCCTTTCTCAGACACATTATGAGCAGGAACAGATGAGCATATTTTAACACAGAGCAAGCAAAGTTCCATGTACCACTGGAAAACTGAAAGGAAAGAAAGAAAGAAAGAAAGAAAGAAAGAAAGAAAGAAAGAAAGAAAGAAAGAAAGGAAGGAAGGAAGGAAGAAAAAAGAAAGAGAAAAACTCCAAAGAAATAAAGAAATACCTGTCTTATTATGCAGATTCCCAGTGAAGGTATCTCAAGAATCCTATGATCTCAAGACTTCATGGTCAGATTACATTTTCATTTTTATTAATAAAAAAAAGTCACTTGGATGTTGATCTGAAAGATGTGGCCTTTGTTTGTGTTCAAGGTTTTGTCTTTATCTACCCATAAAGTTGAGCAGACTAGAGTAGAAATTGTTACATTGGTAAAATGAAGCACATACATATTTTAATGTATATATAAGTACATAATATTCGATACTATTTAAGTGTACATGCACCCAATTTGTTATGATTAATTTAATTAACTTAATTTTACTCAGACTTAATTTTAAATTATAAGGTTTGCATTTAGACTACCAGAGCATGCTAATGCTGTTATTATTATTATTATTATTATTTTTTAGACATCAAGAGTTGAAGGACAAAGAGAACATACATTTTTCTTTTTATTTTACTGCTGACAAAACAGGAGCATGGGATTTTTGAGTATTTTGCTCTATATCATCTAATGATTCCTGATTAAAATCGCTGTTTGAAATTGGAGCTTTTTATTCAATGGGTTTAACAATGGCCCATTCATCTTCCTTTGACATTTTGCATAAGTAATAGCAGCTCAAGATGAAGAACAATTCCAGAAGCCATAATGTCCACATTCTTCTGAACATTAGAGCATTTAATTTTCTGTTTATAAATTCAGCATATTTCTCTGAGTTGGATGTAGTTCAGCATTTTATTATAGGAAATCATATTTTTTCCTGTAGGTTGTCAGGAAACAGTTACCCAATTTTACTAAGTTATAACAATGGTTCTTATCCAAATAGCTGTTATAAGTAATGAAAATGAGATCAATTTACTGGCTCAGCTCCCAGTGAGGGATTGCTTTATGAATAAATAAAATAATACATGGCATCTGAAAGGAGAGTGGACAATTTATGTATTATCAGGCCACTTCTTAGTTTTCACTTTAGTAATGAAACACTATTTAGAATTGAAATACCTCAAACCATGATTTAATTTTGTGAAATGGATGAAGAAAATAAATAGCTAAATATCCCATTAATAAATAATTTAAACATTTGGTTTATACAATGATTTTATATATGTTGAATAATTTAATATTTTATAAATATACAATTTCTCTTCCCTTTTATATCAACAGTTTATCAAATTAAGGTAAATTCTTTCAAGTTTTAAGTCTTTCTAGAGATCTTTCGCAAGCTAATGAAGGAGAGGAAAATGAAATGTGAGATATAGATTTTGATGAGTAAAATACAAAATATGGAATTTAAAGATAGGAGAATAATATAATTTCATGCCAGAATTATCATTTTGCAGGAGAAAACAACACAGAGATAGGAAAACATTAGAGTTTTAGTACCGTTACATGACAATGACCACTCATTTATGCTTTAGTCAGTTACTGATCGCATTAAACTCATTCAGAAATGTCACTGTCTACACTTAGGTTTTTTTTTTTTTTTTTTAGATTTTCAAGAAAGGATCTTATATAGTTAGGCTGGCTTCAACCTTACCATGTAGTCAAAGCTGGATTTGAACTCCCGATTTTACTCCCTCTGCCTTCTAAGAAATGGAATTACAAGCAAGTGCCACCATATCTGGCTAATTACACTTGCTATAAAAGTACTTTTATTTGCTATTGATTCAATTGTTATATATTATATACACATCAAATATTCAGACTGTACGCTGTAAAATTTTAATATCTTAATTATTATTTATTTAGAGCAAGCATGGTTCAGTTCATTGGTCCACTGCCTGTTCAGTGTGTTTTTAAAAGTTTAATGGAGAATTTATTTTCTGGTCCTATCTAATTGGTGTTCTGTTGGCCTCTTATATCTGCATAGGCACCTCTTCCTCTTGGTTGAGGAAATTTTATTCTACTGAAGATATTTTCTAAGCCTTCATCACAATTTTCTTCTCTTCCTTCTATGCCAATAATTAAGAGGCTGTTTCTGAAATTTTTTTCATTTTTATTTATATTTTTTAAACTTCTCATTGATCTTTTCTTAGCAATAAGTTCCCTTTTGGCTTTGATTACTATTTGTGACTTGACGCATTCTGTTGCTGGGGCTTTCTGCTCAGGTTTTTAATTGGTTTATTGATTTTTTTTATTTTCACTATCATTTCAGCTTGTATTTTCTTAAAGAATTTAATTTTCATCCTCACATCTGAACAAACTACTTACTTCACACATCTCTTTGTCTTTGTCTTCTTTGAGATGTTGGCCATAATTACAATCATTTCTTTTGAATTCTTTATTAGTTCTCACACATCATTTTCACAAGGGGTCACTACCATGGAATGTGTATTTTATTAAACTGATATGTTATTTTGGTTTTCTGCATTGTTTTTTATTTCGGTGTTGGGATTTGCACATCTGGGATTAGTTTGTTGGTTGTGTTTTCTTTCCTTTCATTCAAGTCACCTTTCTCCTTTTAGCAGCGATACTTACAATGTTCTGGATATGGTTAACCCATAGCAGGGTTGGGATCTTTATTTCCTCTGTTTGTCTGCTATTTGGGAAGACAGCCTCTATACAGGTTGTCTGTTTTCCTGCTACAGTCTGATGCCATTAGTAATTACACTGATTGTGTAGTCTGGTCCTGGTCTTGAGGAATGATAAGGCAACTGGAATATTCCAGTCTAGCAGTGGCAAGATTTCAGCATCCTCAGCCCAGAGCCATCTCCAATATGCTGAACCAAATACGCAACTGCCTCCACATCAAAAACTTTACTTCGAAGCAACATGTATTCTGTTCTATTGGTTCAATATTCTCTCACTTCTTTACTGCATGCATTATTTTTACAAATGATACCCTGTTCTCAAATGATCACATCCAGAAATCTGAGGCTTGTTCCTAGCCTTTATGTCTTTGTCAGCCCACAATAGATACTCTTGCATAGCTATCACCAGAATATCCAAGAGGACCACTTAAAGCAAAGTGTGGGCTCAGATTTTCACAAGATACAGAACGCGGTCAGTTAGCCCTGTGTGCTTGAGCAGAACGTGATGGAAGTGTGAGCATGTGGCAGAGGACACTGCATCCCAGAAGGATGGGAATCTGAGAAAAATAGGAAGCAGTCAGTGTAACGTGCCATTCCAACACGTGCCCCTCAGTAACCTAGCCTGCCTCTTCCAACAAAGTCTGACCTTCAACAGTTTCCGCAGCCTCTAACCAGTCTACTCAAAACTTGAATTCACCAGTGGATGACATAATGGTGAATTCAGTCACAGTCTGCATGATCTAATTGTCTCTGTAAATGCTCTCACGCAGCTGAGAGTTACTAATCCCTCTTGTGGCTCTCAATCCAATCATGCTGACGATTAAGACTATGCAAGAGACATGCCTCCTCTCATCTGATTTGCTAGATTCTTTTGATTCTACAACCTGAGGATCTTTTGGGTCAGTCTATCATGAAGCCAGCATGGGCTTGTGAATAATTGCTCTGACAACCTCATCACTAGTCCCAGTGCAAACATTCTCAGGTTCCTTCCTCCTCCCTCATTATCTAGCTTCTTGATGATCTCTTTCTAAAGGCATAGTTGATCACATTACATTTCTATAAACCATCAAAGCTACTTCCTGCTGCTCTTAAGGCAGATGTGTAATTCTCTAGCTTGGTTCACTAGGCTTGACACATCTCATCCTTTCTTATCACTACAACTACAACTCATCAGTTGACGTTGCTGCTTTTGGTCTAACTACATGGATTTCTCATTTCTCAGACAAATGGTTCTTGCTTCTAGGTTTTTGGTTGGTTGGTTGGTTGGTTGGTTGGTTGGTTGGTTGGTTGGTTGGTTTTTTTGGGTTTTTTGTTTTGTTTTATTTTGTTTTGTTGTTGTTTTTTGTTTGTTTGTTTTTGCTTCTTCTAACTTTTCCTACAGTGTATTTTCCAGTCATTTACATGGTTTTATCCACACACACCATGATGCAGTGATACTTCAAATATAACTAAAGACCAACAGAAAAAAGAATAGTTCATGTTTAGAGTGGACTTGTCACACAGACCTGTAGAGATTTGCTTTTCATTTCTTCAGTTTGCATTCTTTAAAAATTCTGAATATATTATTCCTCATATCTTAATTTCTATATGTACAGGTATTATGGCCATTTGTCACTGTGTGGTGTGCATTATTTCTTAATATTTCTTGCATAAAAAGTGAGTAAATAGTAAAAACCATAATTTGAATTTTTCAAGAATGTTAATATCTAACGATTTACTTTTATTCATTGGACATTGACATCTGAGTATCTATTCATGTATTTTTGTATTCAGAAAATAAGTTTCCTTAGCTTAAAATAAGTAAATATTTATATAAATAAAGATTGGCATTTTATCTCTTTCTACCACCACGTATCTTAGCATATTTTCATAATGGATTTCTGTAGTTGACTGTCTTTGACGAACTAGTAAACTAACTGCCTTTACTATATTTTTTTCTGGATCAAATCCTTCTTGCTTGATCTTCCTCTGTATAACATATATAAAAAGCACAAAAGGTTAATGCTATTTTTGGCAAGAGAAATCTGTCTGCACGTTGAAGGTAAAGTAAGAAATATGACAGAGTTCAAAATGACTACAATAAGTCCCTTCTTCCTTATTCTTCCTTCCTTACTACATTTATTTATTATTTGTTTGTTCATTGTGTTTGTGCCCATATGTGTACAGATGTGTGAGTGTGCCATCAAAAAACTATAATCTCCTAAGTGGTCATTCCAGTCTACTCTGACTTCTGCCTTCATCACTTCTATGGTCCATCTTCAATACAGGTTGACAGGTCATCTCAGAAAAACCCAAGTCATCCTATCCCTCCAGTTCACGAATTTTCTACATCAGTCACAAGAAAAGTTAAAGTCACTATGACACCTTATGATCCCATCCACCACCTGACACCTGAAGCCCCTAACCCTTCCCATTGATGATCACCCTATATCATCACTCTCCTAGACACACTGATTTTCCAGTTGTTCCTCAGCCAGACAGATTCTCATCTTAGGGACTCTTGCACTGGTTGTTTCACTTTTCTGATAGCCTTCCCACCCACAAACACCATCCTCATGTTCAATCAGTGCTACCTTCTGAGAGAGGACTTTCCCCACCTCTCATTTTAAATTGTGCCCTTACTCCATTACTCCTATTTTTCCTGATTGGTGTTTCCTCTTTTTCTATGAAAAACTGATTTTCACCTAACTGCACTATCATATTAAAATAAACAAAAGGAGAAAATAATGTTAAGGGGACAGCAAATACACCTTCTTTAGAAACCTTCATTGTAGTTAAACAGCCTTAATTTGGGAGACATTCAAGTAACCAGTGATTCAGACAGCTTGATGAAATACTGAGTGTTTGTTTCTATGTGGGACATAAAGCCTTTGGAGCATAGCAAAAGGAAATAAATAAATAAGACAGCAATAATAAGGACGTACAATTTTGTCTCTAATCAAAAATAATAACTTTCTCCACTTCCTGACACATATGTATTTGCAGTCTCTATCCTAATAGTGAATTACAGACTTGCATTTAATTAGATAATAGATTCTGTACATTTGCACTTCCTGTAAAATAAAAGACCATCATTTTGACCTTTTTAATTGACTTAATCTGCCAAGATTCTGACCAAAGTCTGTAACATTTTGACACTACATTTTGCAAAAAGCTTTTATATATTGAAGTTTGATCAAATTGAATAATATATGTTCAGGGACTGAACATACGTACTTTGCTTAATATACTCAAATTAACATAACTGGCCTAGAATCAAAAAATGACTGAAAGAGTTACATCTTTTAAAATATACAGATATTAAGCAGACTACTCTTTCACATAAGATTCATATGATATATGTGTACCTTTTTTTGATTCCATCAGGAAGTATATGAACAAAGTCAAGAAGCAAGAGGAATTGTTAGAACCCAAAATATGAATAGTAAGTCTAACAATAACAAGGTCATTAGGACAAAAACAAGAAAATAATGTTCACAAAGAGGTAGGAAACAGCAAATCAATAATCCCCACTAGAGTAGAAGCTTAATATATGCAAATATTCATATAATTATGAATATATACATTTCATACATATGTATATATACACATAACTTCTGAGAGAGGACTTTTATATATGTGTATATATGCACATACATGAAATCTATTGAATCACTAAATAACAAGTAGGCAAACCTCCTAGTCAGATGCCTCTTGCCACCAAATAAAATCTCCAGTGCCAGGAATGAGTTACATCTAATTGAATTGTTGACTAGAGGAATCCCATGCAAATCTCCAAACAAGCCAGCTTATTTTCAAGACTGTTAGTTGCTCTATAAAAAGTGAGGGTAAGTCCCTATTGCTGAAGAAAATGTCTACGTAACTGATTGGACATGAAAGAGTCAAACTGGTGCCCAGCTAGAGCCTTCATCCCTGCTGACCGGTGTTTCTGGTCATGCTGAACATGACCAGAGATGAAAGGTTACACCAATAAAGCTATTAACCCTTCAGTCCACAGTGGTGACCTGCCTACAGATGCATTGATAAAATGGTGGCACAAAAGCCATAGGAATAACCAACCATTATCTGGTTGAATTTAAGGCCTCACTCCATGAGATGAAAGCCATGACTGGTACTGCTCTTGTGGCCAAGAACTGGGACTGGACAGATCATGTATGTAGGGGAAAACAAAACACTATTGTTCTGCTGAAGAAAATCAGCAGCATATAATGACTCATAAAGATATTCTGCTCTACCTATATACCAGTGCCTTGGATAGCCATCATCAGAGAAGTTTTCACCTGCAATAGAAGGGGAAAAATACAGAGATTCACAAATGGAAATATACTTAGAGTGAGAGAGCTTAGAACCCTCAGTCCTAAATGGGATGTCTGCATCAACCTTCTTCCCTCAGGGCTCAGATAACTTTGCAGAAGAGGAATCAGAAAGATTGTAAGAAACTAGTGGGGATGGGAGACCCGAAGAAAATGCTGGCTTCCAGACCCAACAGCACTGATGCACATACGAACTCATGCAGACTGAGGCAGCACGCACATGGCCTTGCATTCGTTTCCTTTGCTCTACTCTGGTTTGTTTGAGCTTTTTTCCACTTTCAAAAAAACAAACAAACAAACAAACAAAAAAGATTGTTAAAAGAAAAAATATCCAAACTTGAGCTACAACTTGAGCTTTTCCCCTGGTCCAACGCAATATACTCACTATTCAATAACAAGAAAAGAAAAGAAGGAAAGAAGAAAGAAAGGAAGAAAGAAAGAAAAGGAAGGAAGAAGGAAGGAGGGAAGGAAGGAAGGAAGCAAACTTGGTAGAACATCTTAAGTAAATTTATAATATTTTAAATTATCTCAAGGAATCTCTAACTAAGAAAATAGAAGGCAAATAAAATTCACACATGAGTACTGTGTTAAAATAATCTCCATGTGAAACTCTAGTGCACTTTCATGAAAGTTTGGTTTAAAGGTAATGATTGTTGTGCAGCCAAGTCTAGTCTCCAAAGCAGGCTACAGATATGAAAGCACATGCTAGTAAGAGAAATATTTTAGAAAAATCATGTGTTTCCTGCCAGTTGTGTTTAAAGGGTAGTGGACACGGTATTCAACACATAGAAATACAAAATAACTAGGACTGAAAATAGAGTCTGCATGTGTGCTAGTCTCCACACCACTTCTAACCCCATGTTCACGGAAGACTTCCGTTTCTTTCCAATTGTGTTTCCATTCCAGATCTCCTTTCTGTCTCATTGTGGAGTTGTGTTATGGTGTCCTCACATGTGATCACCCTCCTGAAAACTAATCTTTCTGGCCCATGACTTTGTCAGCTTTGTTTACCTCGCCTCCTCCATACAAAGTCAAACCCTGCACTTTGTTTAACAACAGTACATTTAAATCTCCATTTTAGGGCTAGAGAGATGGCTCAGAGGTTAAGAGCACTGGCTGTTCCTCTAGAGGTCCTGAGTTCAATTCCCAGCAACCACATGGTGGCTCACAACAGTCTATAATGTGATCTGATACCCTCTTCTGGCAAGCAGGTGTGCATGAAGATAGAATGCTCATATACATAAAAATAAATAAATCTTAAAAAAAAAAAAGACTTTTAAAAACATCTCCATTTTACTCTTTCAGCCACTGACCACAGCATGGTTTTCTCTCTTTCTCTTTGCAACTGTACTCTTTATCATCCTCTGTTTGATTAACCTACCACTGTGTTCTGACTGCACCCTTCCCTACTATTCTTGCACACACTCCTATACTCCACCTAGAATACAAGTTTCCATCATTATAATCATGGCTCATGAATGCACTCAGATCTTTCTTATCCTCTGTCAAACCTCATGCCCAATTGAACCATATCATTTGTTTTCTTGTAATTTCTATATAATAAATGAATTAAAGATGCAAACATATTTATTAATGAAAAACCATACACTTCACTTTACACTTTAAAATGTATAAATTTTAACCCAAATTGAATTTTTCATGTTGCTTTTACTTTTCCAAAGGTGATAAGAATCCTATTGTCCACTTTCTACCTTGTATTCCACATCATTTCCAATGTCCTCCAACAAAAGCATATATCCTGTCACTTTAACAAACAGGGCAACATTTGTACCAATTGAAAAAAATACAAGCAACAAAATATTTATTCACCCTCTGACTTCCAACCATGTGTATAGCACATTAGAAACCATTTTCTTTCTCTTGTATTTTTCGTAGGAGAATAAAACATCACATGATCCTCTAACGATAAATCATTTTGAGCTAGAGCTTTGAACTGTTCTGATCCAGGGAGCTGCAATTCCTGAGCTGTGTTCTGCCTACCTGACTTACCCATTTCTCTTAAAAAAAAAAAATGCCAGTTCTCCTAGTCCCCAGGGAGTGGCACTGCTTGAGAAGGATTAGGAGATGTGGTCTTGCTGAAAGAGGTGTGGCCTTGTTGGAGGAAGTATTTCTCTGGGTGTGAGGTTTGAGGTTTTAAAAGCTAAGCCAGTTGCTCTGTTCTATAGCTGTGAATACACACAACCACCATGACAATGCTTATAAAAGAAAAAATTTAGTTGAGGCTTGCTTACAGTTTCATGGTGGGAGGGAATACGCCTATACACAGGCAGACATGGTGAAGGAGAAGTGGCTGAGAGTTCTACATCCAGATCTGTAGGCAGCAGGACAAGAAAGAGAGAGAGGCTGGGCCTGTCTTGAACTTTTGAAGCCTCAAATCGCACTCCCAGACACACAGGTCCTCCAACAAGGCCACACCTACTCCAGCAAAACCACACCTCCCAATCCTTCTCAAGTAGTGTTACTCCCTAATGACTAAGCATTGAAATACAATTGCCTATGGGAGCCATTCTTATTTAAACCACCACACCAGTCATCCTACAAATATGTCTAGTAGCATGTACCTTAATGGAAAAAGAAATCTGATGCCATATCCTCTTTCAGGACCACTTTAATCTTTAATGAGTTTTACCAAAGTTGGGAGCTCATCTGTATTATTCACTGTGGTAGTCCCAATAATGAGAAGAGTCTGAAATAGCATAGCCATTATTATATATACAGCAAATATTTCTGTGTAGTATATATGAATATATGAACTGTTAACACATAATGGCTAATTGAGGAGAGTCATTTCCTATATGCCAGTAATTGCAGTAAAGACAAGCAGGAAGATGTAATTGACTGTTCAAAGTATACCCGTTTCTATCTTGTGAAAAATCAAGCAGAAGCCATGCCAGCTGGGCCAAATAATAGTGAGCGAACAGAAAACAGATTTTTTGGTAATCTGGGGATTTCTGAACCCACAGTAAACCTCATGCTGAGAGCAATCCTTAACAGTAAAAAACACTTCAGATCATGAATTGTCACCACAATTTTGCAGGTAACAATTTAACCTCAAAAAGAAAAGATTTCTAAAATTTCATCAACAGTAAAGGATGGGTTTTAGATTAGAGACTGTTACCCAATTCAAAAGCATATTTTCTTTCTATGATACTTATAATCTATTGAGTATTTTTTCTTTTTTTAAAAGTAATCAAATGTACTGCTTCTTAAACTTGATAATGACACTGTTACATATATCGTGTTAGCACACAGAAATATAATTTTAAATTTTCACTTTTACAAGCCCAGTCCTTTTGATTCCTCTTTCTGTGTTATTCTGCTTTTTTTGGTCACAATTGTATGGAAACAAAAGTGAGAAAAGGGAAAGGTAGGAATAGGGGCTCAATGCCTGGAAGACTGTTGATAACAAGATATGACTTCAGATCCCAGCAAATGACTGTAGTGGAGAGGTATATGTGGCATTTGAGAATACTTTGCCATAGATCTTTTATTTTAGTTCTTGTGGGGCTGGAGTACTGTAGAACTGGAAAGAGCCATTCTGAAGCAGGAATGGAATCAATCACGTCCAATCCTGGAAATTTCATCTTGAAAGCAGTAGGAATGGGGAACCACTCCCTCCCCTGTCCTAGGCCTGCACCCACATAGCCCTCTGCCCCCCCCCACATTTGTCTATACAAGAAGAAGTCACATAGTAGCAGCCAGTTTAACTTCCTATCTCACTATAAGGTCATGTCCAGCAAGCACCTGGAATTCCTCTTCATGCAAATAAGGCATTCCAAGCAAACTTAGCCCCTACCAATGATTTACCCCAAAACCACTACCCCTTCTCCTCAAAGGTTTAAATAGTCTTTATTTCCTCCCTCCCTTAACAAACTGCCTCCTGAGTACTCTTTTCTCCTTGTGTCCACCAGTTGCCTGGAGTCTCCATCACTCGCGGTTATTCCTCCCTTTTGCTTCCTCCCTCCTCAGAATCCCTGGTCCATGGTAGCAGGCCACCTACACCTGGAAAGGTAGGGGAAGTAGCACCTGAATGGCAATCTCTGATAAGTATAAACATGGTTTGTTTCTACTTAACTTTTATCATGAAATCATGTCTCTTACCTTTCACGTTTTGTTTCAGTCAGCACTTTGGTTCTATTCACTCATGTTTTATTGCCATTTTTATTCAGTACAGGATTTGATTAATGACAGACTACATTCTAAATGGTGTCACTTAGAAATTTATATTGGCTCAAATTTATGTCTAACCAGTAAACATATGTTTTTGATGTCTCTGCTTCAGAAAAACAGCATCAACAACAGAGTAATGTCTAAAGAAACCTGCAAGAGTCTTATTTTTCATGCCCAACAGGATCTGCAGAGATTACAGAAAATAGTAAAGAAAGGAGAGAAATCTGATACATTGTGTTGACCTGAAAGGTAAGCTATCACAGTAATTCTTGCTAATGTCAGTAATGAGAAATGGGACTTAGAAACAAGCTTTTAGATTTATTCCATACTTGCATTCAAACAGCTCACTCTAATAGGAACTAGAAGCACATAGCTAAGTAGTAATGTACAAACAGAAGGGCAGGTTCATATAATAGAAGTCAATCAAATCAGCAATGAAATCGATTGGTTAAAAAAATAAGAATGATGGCACACTTCTTGAATACTCCCCTTAAAAGCCAATGTCACTTCAATCACAGTGCAAGTTACACAGAGCATCAGGAAGGACAAAACTAAACACTCTGTCTCACCCATCTTCAGGTCTTTACAGTGCAGCCCAGTGCCCCACTCCCAACCATACAGGTTCTGACTTGTGGAGCATATTTTGTCAGCGGACAATCTGCAAAATCTCTTTTAAAGAAGAAAATACACCAAAAATGCACACACGCTCACGTTTTCCAGAAGACTTTTATTGCATCTGCATGCTCATCTCCAACTGACAGCCTTGTAGCAATATCACATTTCTGAATTTATCTCACATTCCTGGAACTAATGGCAGCCTCTTTTCACTAAGTTTCTCAATACTGATATGCTGACTTTAGAGAACCATACCACTTCCTATTTCAATGCTTATCTTCAAAGAAGCCAGCCTTCATGTGCAAAGATAACCTTGCACATGAGTTACTCTAAGAACCACATCCAACAGAAATGCTGGGCCTGAAGACTGAAGAAATTAGATTCACACTACTGAGATGTGTGATCAAGGAGACTTGTAGCTGCTCCACAGTCAACAAATGCATAAGGTGAAAAGCAGGAGCTGAGAGAAAGCAGTTTGTTGGAAGGACCCCGCTCTTTTAGGTTGCACCCCTCCCAGTCTGGATAACCATTCTGAGCTCAGCATTAAGGTGCAGGACTTCCTCTCCCCAGAAGGACTCCTGCTCTCTGTCTGACTTCATCTGGAGAATGCCTATAGACATAGATTCCACTAACCACATTGGATGTCTGGACTTTGACATAGCTCCCTGCTATCTCTCCCCTTCCTGCACCTATAAGATAATTAGGTACTGTGTTCTCATTCATATGATAGGAGCTTGCTACTTCATGCAAATCAAGCGTCTTTGAAGTGCCTAGTTTTAACCAATTGTGTACACATATCCTCTGAGCCCCCTTACCCTCCCACTCTACAAGGAGTGTATAGCCTTTCCTCTCTGGAATTGAAGTTGAGCTAGCTTCCTGAAGTGATTCCCGGATTGCTTGATCTCTGTACCTTCTCACCAGCCTTTTCAGCCTGTGCCTTGTCTTGTACCCCTCCTGACTTCATAGTGTCTGACTTCAAGGGCTCATGGGAGACAGCCCCCTAGGTAGGAGGAGAACCACAGCAGTTGACCAAAGGAATTTGTCTGCAACATGTTTCTCAGAGCAGGGAGAGCAAATATCTCTTAAATATTTTTTTGGTCTCATATGGATTTTCTTTTTAGTTTATTTGTTTAAAGATTTATTTAGCAAAAAAAAAATAGATTTATTTAGCTATGATTAACATACAAAAACCTATAAATAATTGTTATATACAACATGATTGAGTTTGAGGCACATATAAGTCCACAAAGCCATCATTATACTCACTGACATTAGCCCAACTCCAGGCAGACTTCTTTCCTCCTAAGCTTTCCTGAAATCAAGCTTGTGGGTGTCTCACACCAAATCCTCCTACACTGTCAATGACTCTCACTGTTAAAGCTGTGATATTGTAGACATTCCCTTGCACAGTTCTGTAGTTCTTTGTTTTATCTATCATGCTGGAAGCCTAATAATGCATGCATGTTAGAAACCACTCCCACATCCCAGTGAATTTTTTTCTCCTCAGTGCTGAAGCCAGACCAGGGCCCATTCTGCCTTGGTACCATGCTTTGTGATAACCAGCAAGATCTAACAGAACATCAACAAGAACAGTAATGGTCTGTCTTTTGACACCTAATTAACCATTCCATATATTCTTTTCTAAAGTAAAAATGTATTAATTCTTTGAGAATTTCATACAATACATTTTGATCATATTCAGCAATCCCTTTCAGCTCCATCTACTTTTTTTATTATTTATTACAATTTATTCACTTCTTATCCTGGCTGTGGCCCCCTCCGTCATCTCCTCACAATCCCACCCTCCCCTCCTCCCTCCCTCCCTCTTCTCCTCCCATGACCCTCCTCTAGTCCACTGATAGGGGAGGTCCTTCTCACCTTCCATCTGATCCTAGCCTATCAGGTATCATCTAGATTGGTTGCATTGCCTTGCTCTGTGGTCTGGTAAGGTTTTACTCCCCAGAAGGAGGTGATCAGAGAGCCTGCCACTGATTTAATGTCAGAGACATTTCCTCCTCCCCTTATTAGGGAAAGTGGATAAACACACTAAAATCTATACTCCTAAAGAAGGTAAACAACAAGGAGGATCCTAGGGAAGATGCTCAGTCCTCATTCAGAAGCTCCACCCACTTTTGTGTCTTTCTTTGTAAACAGTTGAATCCAACTTGTACTATCCATATATTCCTGGGTGCGGGTATCCACTAAAGCATGGTCAATCTACCATAGACCATATCCTTTAAAAAAAATTCCCTCTACAAGTATCTATAAATTGCCAATAAAAATTTTTCGGCAAGAAAAATTGAAGAAGATATCATTAGATGGAATGACCTTTCATGTTCATGTAGGAATGATATTATGAAAGTGACTATCCTAACAGAAGCAACCTACAGATTCAATGCAATCCCCACCAAAATTCCAACACAATTATACACAGAAATTTGAATTTAAATAAGCTTAAATTTCATGTGGAAACATTTACTCTTTCTGTAATTATTTCAGGGTCTCCTTGCCAACTCTGCCACTAAATGTGGCTGAAGCAATTCATTAATTCTGCCTGATTTCTCATACCAAAGTTTCATGGAGAAATATTGGAAATACTGACTTCTTTTCATTCAAAAGGCCTAAGGTCTTCTTTTACAAACAGGCAAGCCTTTCTCTTGGGGAACATAGTTTGTGGTTGGAGACCCTTGAGAATGGAAACTTTGACTAATACTTTCTAATGCAGGACAGTGACCTGATGAAAGCCCTAACCTGGCCTAAACTCAGGCTATTCTGAGGCATCATTTCCTTGCTTCAAGACTCTTTTTACTCTCCACTTGAAACAAGAAAGAGTAGGAGATTTTTAAACAACTTCTTCTATTGGGTACACATTTAAGACTTTAGTTTGACTGACATGCTGTTTGCACATCTGCGAAAGATGCATTTCTTCTGAAAAGATTATGTCATCTAAACTCCTTGCCAACTATAAACACCATCAGTGAGATATTAATTCTTAATAGCTAAACATGTGAAATGAACAGAAATAAATCTGGGCTGCTTTCTTCTAAGAAAGCATATGACACTAGCATTGTCATTTGACACTAGCTCTAAATTACTCCTTTTTCTGATACAATTACTCCGTAATTAACTTTCTCCTGTTTCTATATCTATAACATTTCTTTCTTGTCTTTGTTATGAATAATACTTTAAATTTACTAAGTGATAATATTACCACGTTGTTTTCCCCATGACAGGTCTAGGGTATTTTGGTTAAAAAATAAAATTCTATTATTCTCAATGATATCAATATATTATATAAAAGACAACTATAATGTGCAAGGACTTGTTAGTATAAGGTTTCTGTTCTTTAAACAAAAATTATGGGGATTTTTGTGTCTGTAGTATTCATTAGCATAATCTAATATTTTTAAACTGGCTCTTAAATTACAAACAGTTATCTGTGCAAGACATAATAACCAGTTAATTGTGCTACACTAAAATATAAAACATATCCCCCTGAAATTTTAAGAAATGATATTCAGTTGCTGAAGAGGAGGCTGAAAGAATATAAAAGCCAAAGGATGGGGAGAGGTGGCATTAAACTGTTGTCTTCTAGAAATAACCATGGCTATGTACTCATGAACTCACAGCAGCTCTAACTTTACTTGAACAATACCTATACAAGATCAATGAAGCCAAAATTCCAGCACAGGTGGGGACAGAGCTCTTAAGGCCTCAACTATTGCTGGGGAGCCATTAGCCTGTGACAGATGCTGGGAGAGACAGAGTCATTCTTTTTTGACGATATGGTTATGAGGAGTTTTGTCAAGCATCAAGGATGTACACAGTCATGTACATATGGGCAGTGTTAATTGAACGTAGTGAGCATCAACAGAAGAGGAAGGAAGAGGAGGGGGGAGGAGGAGATGAAATTGGGAAGAAATCATGAAAGGACTACATGGGAAGTTAGTTGGGGAAAACAGAGTGAGTAAATGAATATATCGTGTTGTATATGTGTATAGAAATCTCAAAAAACAAAGACATTACATATACATACACCTATGGGGAGAAAGAAGAGTCAGTCCACATTCTAAAGCCGCAAAAGCAAACACGAAAAAATACCAAGAAACTTTTAATACACACACTCACATGCACACAGGCACACACAAACATACACAGAGAGAGACAGAAAGAATGCAAGTGCCATGATTGTCACCCTAATAATGTCAGATAACACTTATCTTAGTTCTTGTTTTATTGATGTGAAGAGACATCATGACCAAGGCAACTCATATGAAGGCTAGCATTTATTTGAGGCTGGTTTCCAGTTGCAAAGGTTTGGTCCACTATTATTATGGCATGAAGCATGGCAGCATGCAGGCAGACATGGTGCTGGACGACCTGAGAGCTCTACATCTTAATCTGAAAGACTAGATTTTCCATACTGGGCAGAGGTTGAGCACAGGAGACCTCAAAGTCTACCCCCACACAGTGGCATATTTTTTCTAACAAGGCCCACACCTACTCCAATAAGGCCATACCTCCTAATAGTGTCACTACCAATGGGCCAAGCATTCAGACATAAGAATCTATGGAGGCCTAACCTAGTAAAACCACCACATTCCACTCCCTGACTCCCATAAGCTTAATGCAAAATGCATTTAGTCCAACTTAAAAGTCCCCATAAGTCTATCACAGTCTCAATAATGTTTAAAAATTCAACGTCTCTTCAGAAATACATGCAATCTCTTAAGTGTAATCCCCTATAATATCCAAATCAAAAAGTAGATTGCATACTTGCACAGGATATATATTACCATTTCAAAACATAGGGAAAGAAGCACAGTGAAGAGATACTGAACCAAACCAAGACGAAGCTGGAGAAAGTCTAAACTCTGCATCTCCATGTCTGATGTCAAAATGTTCTTCGGATATACAAATCCTTTTCTCTTGGCTGGTTCCACTCCTGTTAGAAGCTTTTCTTGCTGGGTCTGCCATGGCTCTGGTATCTCCAACATCTTAAGGTCTCCAAGGCAATCCAAGCTTCTACGTTATACCTTTATATAATGGTCTTTCTGGAGATCCCTCACACATTCCTGGACACAGAAGTTATCCTTAGTAGCAGAGGAAAATTCTTTAACCTCTTTCTTCTTTCCGTGATTCTAAAGCCAGAACCAGGTGATCAAAACTACCAAGTTCTACTGCTTCCTGGCACTGGAACACTGCCCTTTGGTTTTATTACATCTTCATTCACCAACTTTTTTGTTTTTAATTAATTCCTTCACGGCCTAAGCTTCGCTGTCCTGGAACTTACTCTTTAGACTGACATTGAACTCAAGAGATCTGCATGCCTCTGTCTCCAGAGCTCTCGGATTAAAGGTGTGTACCACCACAAATGGACCTAAGCTTTTCTGTAATTTCTTTTTATTATGAATTTTATAATCATGGTCACTAAGCCTCAAGATCTGGATTAAAGGCCCACTGTCAATCCAGATGAAAAGTCTAGGTCATCTCACCTCAAGGTCTAGATTAAAAATCTGTTTATTTCAACCTCAAGACCTAGATCACAGCTGTGTCTCCATTTCTGGATTGTAGTTCATTCCTTATATAGTCAATTTGACAACCGAGAATAGCCACTGAAACATACCCTTTGTCAACTTGACAAACAATCATATCTCCAAATAAAAACAATAACCAGCTCTTTATAACATGATATAATTAACATATCATTATAGTTATTTTTGTTATATATTATAATAGATAATTGTACCATTATAACATGATATAACTATAACTATCACTCATACAACCAAAAAATTATTATCCTTTTATAATAGGTGGCAATGTCCCTTGGGAAACATCCTTTTCACAAGATGGAAGCTTATCTGGCTGAGTTACCACTCCCGTAATTTCATTTAATACCTAATGTTAATTCAATTTAATATCCTTGAACTCAGGATTTAGCTTCATTCTACTTCCTGGCGTCCTTTTAACCCTTGAACCATACATTTTGTACTTTTCCATTCTCAACTTGCTACATTTGATCAAAATGCTCTTCATGAGAGTAAACCACAGGACATATTTTATATTAAGCTGTTTCAAGATTTCCTTTGCTGATTCAATTAATCTAAAGCTGTTTACCTTAATGTCAGGCAGGTTATTTTTATTTTTATTTATTTATTTATTGCAATTTATTCATTTTGTATCTAGGCCCCTCCCTTATCTCCTCCCAGTCCCACCACCTTCCCTATTCTCCCCCAATGCCCCTTCCCTAGCCCACTAATAGGGGAGGACCTTCTCCCCTTCTATCTGACCTTATCAGTTCTCATCCAGTATGACTGCATCATCTTCCTCTGTGGCCTGGCAAGGCTAAAATCCACAGGGTGGGATGAAAGAGCCGGTCACAGAGTTCATGTCAGAGACAGCCACTGCTCCCCTTGCTAGGGAACCCACTTGGAAACTGAGCAGCTTATGGGCTTCCTATGAACAGGGGTTCTAGGTCCTCTCCATGCATGGTCCTTGGTTGGAATATCAGTTTCTTGCAGGTCCCCTGGGCCCAGGTTCTTTGGCTCTCTTGGTCTCTTTGTGGAGTTCCTGTCCCCTCCAGGTCTTTCTATCTTCTTCTTCCATAAGGTTTCCTGTACTCTGCCCAAAGTTTCACTATGAGTCTCAGTATATCTTTTGATACCCTGATGTGTAGAGTCTTTTATAGACCCCTTGTGGAAGGCTCCTTTTCTTCTACTTCTGATGTCTATCCTGTTTGCCTTTCTGTGTGAGGTTTCAGCCTCTGCTCTAGGGTACTCCTTGTTGTTCAGCTTCTTTAGAACTATAGATTTTAATATGTTTATCCTATATTATGTGGTTAATGTCCACTTATAAGTGAGTATATACCTTATGAGTCTTTCTGTTTCACCTCAGACAGACTCTTAAAACAAAGGCAAAAAAAAAAAAACAAAAACAAAAACAAAAAAAAAACAGCCACATTTTTCACCAAAATATCACAAGAACAATCTCTTGGCAACACACTAAAATTCTTCTCTGAAACCGCTTTAGCCAGGTCCCCACAGTTGAAATCACCCTCAGCACTATTGTCTTCCATATTTCTACTAGTATGGCCCAATAAGCCTCACTTAGAACATTGTACTACCTTCTTAATACAAAGTCCCCAAATCCACATCCCTCCAAACAAAAGCAAGGTCAGGCCTATCACAACAATGCCCCAGTCCCTGAAACCAACTTCTGTCTTGAGGCTCCATGATCAAGGCAATTCTTAGAAAGGAAAACATTTAATTGGGGCTGGCTTACAGTTTCAGAGGTTTAGTCCATTATCATCATGGTGGGAAAACAGTGGCAGTGTCCAGGCAGACGTGGAGCTGTTGGAGCTGAGAGTTTTACATCCTAATCTGAAGGCAACAGAAGAGGACTGAATGTGTTTCACACCATCCACACTAGGCATAGTTTGAGCATTTTAAGACCCCAAATCCCTACCTCCATGGTGACACACTTCCTCTAACAAGGCCACGCCTCTTTCCATAAAGTCACACCTCCTAATAGAGTCACTCCTTACTGCCAAACATTCAAACCCAGGAATCTATGAGGGCCATACCTATTCAAACTACCACAACACTTTCATCAATTTAGGTACCATAATTAAGGTAAGGTACCATAATTAAGGGCCACAAATGTGGCCCTTCTACCTACTTTTCTGGTGCTAGGTGGACTTTTGTGGGGTCTTTTGTATTTTCAAATCACTATTCATTTCCAGGACTGAATGTTCTAGATGGTAGACCTGAGAAAGATTCAAATAATTCAAACTGTAGAAAAAGAAAAGTTTATCTGTCAGCTTGAAAGAACTTAAAAGACGTTGTGATGCAAAGCAGAATTATCACTACTATTAATTGCACAGGCATATTAAAAGGACCCCAGAATGTGACCTCCTCTAAAAAAGAGTATGCATGGAGAAAATGAGTCTTAATCTTCTATTCTGCACTTAAAAAATGTCAAGTATATCTATCACCTCAATTAACCATAGGAAAAAGCTGTCAAAATCTAATTCCTTTTCTGACAAGGCATTTATTCTGACCAGCAGAGGGGGAAATAGGCAGTTGTATTAGAAAGAGACAAGTGTCAGGGGGGTTTGAGCCACATGGGGATCCTTCCATTTGCATGGTGCTGATTAGAACCCTGGTGAGTTTACATTTCTATGCAGGGGCTTGGGGGCTTCTTGACTCAGCCAGAATAAAACTAAGACTTTGTGGTCAGGCTAACTTTGGAGTTACAACTGTTACAAAAGGTGGGATTTTTGTTGTTGTTGTTGTTTGTTTTTTTGTTTTGTTTTGTTTTGTTTTGCTTTTGCTTTTTTTAATATTTTTATTATTATTATTATTAATTACACTTTATTCATTTTGTACCCCCCATAAGCCCCTCCCTCCTCCCCTCCCGATCCCACCCTTCCTCTCCTTTCTGCATGCATGCCCCACCCCAAGTCCACTGATAGGGGAGGTCTTCCTCTCCTTCTTTCTGATTCTTAGACTATCAGCTCTCATCAGAAGTGGCTGCATTGTCCTCTTCTATGGCCTGGTAAGGCTGCTCCCCCCTCAGGGAGAGGTGATCAAAGAGCAGGCCAATCAGATTATGTCAGAGGCAGTCCCTCTTCCCATTACTATGGAACCCACTTGGAAACTGAACTGCCATGGGCTACATCTGTGCAGGGGTTCTAGGTTATCTCCATGAATAGTCCTTGGTTAGAGTATGAGTCTCTGGGAAGTTCCCTGTGTTCAAATTTTCTTGTTCTGTTGCTCTCTTTGTGGAATTCCTGTCCTCTCCAGCTCTTGCTATTTCCCACTTCTTACATAAAATTCCATTCACTCTGCCTGACAGTTGGCCTTCAGGCTCAGCATCTGCTTTGATAGTCTGCAGGGCAGAGGCTTTCAGAGGCCCTCTGTAGCAGGTTCCGAGGTTGTTTCCTATTTTCTTTTTCTTCTGATGTCCATCCTCTTTGCCTTTCAGGATGGGGATTGAGCATTTTAGTTAGGATCCTCTCTTTTGCTTAGTTTGTTTAGATGTACCGATTTTAGTGGGTTTATCCTATGTTGTATGTTTATATGAGTGAGTATACAAAAGGTGTTTTTAATTTTGAGTAATGCCAGAGAAAATGTGAATGAGTTGATGAAATACAAATACTTTTCTGTAAGGAATTGTTTGAGCAATTGTAAAGGTAAATGCCAACGGAATTTAATAAACATTTTGTTTGTCATTTATTGTTGTAAAAAAATGAATTATGAAGAAGCTTTTTTTATAGAACTAATGCTACCATAATTAAAGTTAACAAATAGTTAACCAGTCATTCAGTTATATAACAATTGTTTATTGTGTACTTCTAAACAAAAAGAGAAGCACTTGATGCATTAGGATACACAAAGGACTATAATATGCAGATTTGGGCTGGCTAGCTGACTCAGTAAGTAAAGGCACTTTCCCTAAATCCTGAAGATATGGTATGGTTCAATCCTCAGAAGTCTCTAGGCAGAAGGAGAAACTAACCACTACTAATTATCCTCTGGCCACAAAGTGGGCTCTGTGCCATGAATGCAAATGTATGTGCATACACACACACACACACACACACACACACCTGGAAAAGTAAAAGAAATACTAAAATACAAGCATATGCTTTCCTCCAGCTAGCTATAAGCAAAAAGAAGAAAACAACACAGTTATTTGCTACAATCTGACTTTTAAGCAGACCAGGCATTCAAAACTATCAATGTACTCCTATATTATTCAGTTGATATGACAGAGCTTAGAAACTATTACATATCTGCGGGTATTTAAAGCAAAATTAAATTAAACTAGACTAAAAATTGACTTCCTCAAATTTAGTAGTTGTATTTCCAGAACTCTGTAGCTGTGTGTAAGTAACAGTTACTGTGCTGGATGTTTTCTTTTTCTTTATTGTGAAGTCTCACTGTAAAGAACTGCTTTGAACACAGAAATATATCAATCTCTATGAACACATTAAAAAAAGCTTAGCTGAATTTTTCTATGTGTACCAAACGGATAAAATTGATAGAATTCAATGCATAGAATTTAAAAGTTCAGATAGTAAGATATCAAAGACAGAGAAATAGCAAGACTTGAGTCTGCAAGCCAATGGAATGAAGTAAATAAAGGGAGGCAAGACCGGATTTATTAAATTATAGTGTACTCATTTACTTTTTAAAGAGTGGTATTTTTATGTCTAATCTGTTTAGATTTGTGCACATGGGTGTTTTGCCAGTATGTATGTGTGCACGTTTGTCTCATGCATGATTGGTGCCCACAGAGGTCAGAAAAGGACATCAGATTCACTTAAACTAGAGTAATGGATGGTTATGGACCACCATGTGAGTGCTGGGAACCCAAACCAGGTCCTCTGCAAGAACAGAAAGTGTGCAGTGATCTCAAACACTGAGCCATCTCTCCAGCTCTATTCATTTACATTGTAAAAATCAGACAACAAGCAGTAAAAGGTCGAGTAATATATTTTACTAATAAATCATGGACTGGAAACTTGCATAATTTCATACTAATTTTCAGTCTGTTATAAAGAAAATCATGTCCTAAAAAATGGTACATCTTATGATGTTAAGTGGTATACAGATGACGTTGTTATTTTAGTAGCTGTGTATGCATCTTACAGACATGTAAAAACTGCAAAGGATATGTCATTAGCACATAGAACTGTTTTCTTGCTTGGGAGGGTAAATGGTTTTTGTTCACGTGGTATGTGGGGAAAAGGCAACATGAGAAGATGGGCATGTATACAATGCACATGGATGGTAACTTTGATCACTCTTCACTTTGTCCACTGAGGCAGGGGCTCTCATTTTGACTTGTCTTCCAGCCACCTTGTTCAAGGGATCTCCTATCTCTGCTTCCTGGAATTACAGGTGGTCCCACAGCCCCTGAAGCTGAATTTGTTACAACAGATAAACCATACACTGAATCATGTTTACAGACAGACACTGTGTGGGTGGGCAGTAAAGGTTCTTTTCATATCTTATGGCTATGACAGACAGCAACTGTGGGTAAAATCATCAAACACACTTTTAAACTTTTATCCTTGCTTCAAGCTCCATTTCTACAAGTAGACATATTCAGATATATATTGGGCTGGGAAAATGTCTCAGAGGGTACAGAGGGTGAGTGTTTGCTGTGTGAGCAAGACAATGTGACTTTGACTCTACAGCACAAACTTAAATTTCTGGTGCTGGTGTGAGCTTCTCTAACCCCAGTGCTGGATTGAGCTGAAAGAGGAGGATCCTAGAGGCTAAGCAGTGAGTTGAATTGAAACAGCAACTCCAGGATGAATAAGAGATCCTGCCTTAGAAAAGATAAGGTCAAGAAGAGTTATGAATGGACTCGAGAGATGGCTCAGCCATTAAGGGCTAGGCTCAAAAACAAAAATATAAGGTAAGAGTTATTAAAAGATGCCTAATACTGCTGTTTGTCTTCTATACACACAGAACACCCACCCACATACACACACATACACACACACACTCACACACACCTGTACATACAGGTGTGCACATAAAATTAAAAATATATCTATGACTGTCACTAACATGAACTCAGTGGCTGGCTCTTTGACCCCCACCCTCCTAGGGAGGAGCAGTCTTGCTAGGCCACAGAGGAGGACATTGCAGCCAGTCCCGATAAGACCTGATAAACTAGGGTCAGATCAAAGGTGAGAAGGATTTCCCCTATCAGTGGACTTAGAGAAGGGCAGGGAGGGGATGAGGGAAGGAGAGTGGGATTGGGAGGGAATGAGGAAGGGAGGTACAGCTGGGATACAAAGTAAATAAACTGTAATTAATATAAAAAATAAAAATTTAATTAAAAAATACGACTATGATATAGGAGTTACAGGAAGGCCAGTTGTAAAGAACTAAGAAAGTATGCATAACATACTTTTTATGATTTTAATAAATTGTTTACCCCCAAAAATTTTAATGCAGCAACTTAATGCAAAGTGGATGTGTGGATGAGTAGAAAAGACACTGAAATCTACCACATGGTTTTGTATTTTTCTGTCTTTTTCATTTCCTTTTTTGTTGTTGTTATGCAGGAAACCAAAGCCACGGCCTCACACATGCTAGGTAAGCACTCTGCCACTGAACTATATCCCCATTACTACAAGACACTGCAATCAGAAGGAAGAAGTTAGAATTAGATGAAATTTTTCCAAATTGAATATGGTTCTATACCAGAACAGGGTGACAGCAATAGGCACCGATGAGCAAATAAGCGTCCTAGACACAAAACAGTGCAAATAGCCAGGACTTAAATAAGTAAAGATGGAGAGAGAGGAAAGTTTGAACTAAAAAAATAAAAGTGAAGTTCTCAAGCCTAGGTAGAAGGGCATCAATATATAGTGAGAAGCAGATGTTTGGGATGAGAGATGATGGGTTTCATTTCAAAAATATTGACTTTGAGGTTATGGCAAAAACTTCAAATCAGGGCATCCAAAAAATCAGTGGGAAGAAGGGCCCCGAGCTATGCAGAAAAGTCAAGAGTGAAGGTTTATAAATCACCAGCACATTGTTACTGATTAAAATCAAGTTACCACATCAGGTTGCCATCGGAGTTAGGATGGGAGATAGAATTCAGGGACAACACCTCTCTGTAGCAGGAGAAGCATCTGAGGCTGTGATTGAAACTGAAAACAAGAACTCAGAGATGCAAATGAAAGGTCAGGATGCTCACGAAGGCCAGAGTACAGAAAGGTTAGCAAAGGCAAGGCTGAACACCAGTGTTAAATGCTGCAACGTGGTTAAAGAGGATGAGAACTGAGAGGAACCACAGAGTTTAATAACTAGGAATTACTAGGAAGGTTGGAATGAAAAGCTTGGGACAAGCCAAAACTAGAGTCCAAGCTGGACATGAAGGTCAAATATTGAGGCTTTCTTAGTAAGCTTAGTCACAAAAGGAATGAAGGAAAAAATGTTCTGGAGGAGATGGCAGGGAAAGTTCTTGCTTGGTTTTGCTTTGAACATATTTGTAGACTGAAAAAAATAGCTAACATAAACAATCACTGCAAACAGAACAAAGACAAAACTTACAGAGCTCAATTTTGAAGCCAGTAATATAAGTGTACAATGTATATGTTTCCATGTATTAGCTGAAATAAATTTAATTTTTAAAAGGTCTGAGAGGAATATAAGATTTCAGCTCGGAAAACAGGAAAATTTTGTCATGAAACAACAAAAAAAATGACAATTGCTAAAGGTGTACAAAAATTTAAACACTAAAGTTAGCTGTTGAAAGAAAATAATATTAGAGGGCTTTTTATCCACTCACTTCTTCAAAATATCATTTTGCTGAACAATGTGTCAGAAATACCTTGGTCTAAAACCTAGTACAACAGAAATACAAGAGAAGCAAAATACAGGGACTAAAATGGAGCTCACTGGTTAACAGTCTTTACCAGTACCTACCACCAACATCGAATAACTGAGTTCCACCTCATGACCCACATGGTTAAAAAAGATAACTGAATGCAGCAAGTTATCCTCTGGCCTCCACATGTATACCATGACACGTGTGCCCCCAACATGCACACATATACTTGTATACATACATACACATTCATACATGCATACATACATGAACTAAAAAAGAAAGGCGGGAACCTGAACTTACTGAATATGTTTTAAAGTGAGGAGGAAAAAATATAAATAAACAAATGAAACAGGGTTGAAGGTCAAAGAAGACAACACAATATTTAGCAATACAGAAAAGTAAAAAAAAGAAAAATTATCAGAGTCATTTAAGGTAGTTAAATGGCTTTGGAGGAAATTAAATTGTATAATATACTAGCATATGGTTGAGGAGGCAGCTCTTTGGTCAGCCAGAGAAGGCAAGGAGATATCATTGAGTTTGGATAAGCATAGCTGAAATCAAAATGTAACTAGGCCCACTGCAGAAAAGGAATGTTCTTGAAAGATATATGTGTGTGTGTGTGTGTGTGTGTGTTTGTGTGTGTGATTTCACCATATATATATATGTATATGTATACATACATATATACATACATATATGTATATATGTATGTATGCATATATAATCTGAAAGAAAAGTGAAGAGACAATGGAAATGATATCATCTTCAGGAAGAAATGGTATCTTAAGTGAACAAGAGTCTCAGGAATAAAGAGTTGGATATTTGTCAGAATCATGTGGAAGAGTTACAAATAACCAAAGAATATTGAATAGAGACACATTGTCTTTTTTGTTCTCAGATGCTTGTAAATGGCTAGTTGACTGCAGGAATCTGCCCAGGGCAGTCTCCACAGCCTATAACTAACTATTGGCCAGTGGATCCCATCCAGTTTCTTTGGGAAAACGTGTCCGGACGCTGATGATCCATATCTTCATCCTGGATTTCTCCAAAAGACACAAAACTATTCCAAGTGATATTTCACTTGGTCACTGCAGAAACATTTTTAGTTCTGTGTATGTAAATTAAGATTTTTGAGACTCTTTTACCCTGTCCCTAAATTCATTTCTCACTAGTTTCCTCCACTGTAATAACTTGCCTCATTTAATATTGCCTAAGACAAAGACTAGTGGGCATCATAATTGGCCTGCCATGCCCCAGAACTACCAATACTCAGCAAGTTCTATCAGTGTTACATCTACAATTTACTTTATTCATTGTCAATTTAACATACATGGTTAGAGCTTTCGTATTTCCCTGCTTTTGCCCCTCAGTGATTCATTCTCTATGATGTTATACATTCAAAAGACTATAAATAGAATTGTTACACATATTCTTTAAATGTTTCATAAATCCAATCAACCAAACCATAAATGACCTGAGTTCCTTGAGAAATTTTATTCATTTATTCTGGATTTAGTGAGTAAACAGGAGCTTTGTGCATGCTAGACATGATCTACCAGTGAGCAATGCTCTCATGTCGAAAGGGTCTAAACTGAAGTTCTACAGTCTGGTTTTTGCTGATTGACCAGTTAAGTTTTATCATTTAGAATTGTCTTGTCAAAAAATAATTTTATCTACCTTGGTAAATTTTTTAAACTTATTGCAACAAAGTTGTGTGGAAAGATGTCATTTCTTTAAATTTGATATTTGTATGCAGATAAACCATGTCTTTCCATCCCTGTGTCAAATCATACAAGTATGAAGAAGGAGATGCTATCTAGAAGGAAAAATCTGAGGCTATAATCTGATACAGTTATACTTTGCTATAAAGAAAATAATAAAACTTCTGTCTTTGCTCATGAATACCTTCTGTGTGTATTTAGAATGAGTATAATAAAATGGCTATTAGAATAAAAAACTTATATTAATAGTTGTATTGCATTTGAGGATCCAAGGTCAAAACAACAATGACAAAAATATATAGCAATATTTAGAAATAGAAAAAAAATTAATGATCAAAGTAACTTAAAATAATGAAATGGCTTTGGAGAAAATAAAATTACATAATAGAGTAGCATAGGGCTGTGGTGGCAGTTCTTTGGTTATTATTATTATTGAGCTTTTTAAATTTTTTTTCTTAATATGTCTATATAGATACTTATGATTTTGATGTTATTTTTAAAATTATTTTTAGCTTTTGGTTATGTGTATGGGTGGGTTAGGGTATTTGCACTAGTGTGCAGGTGTCTTCAGAGACTAGCAGAAAGCATTAGATACTCTTTAGCTGGAGTCATGGGCAGCAGCTAAGCAGAATCCAACATGGATCCTGGGAATTGATCTCCTGTCCTCTGCAAGAGCCCCGAGCGCTCTTCTCTCCAGCCACATTTGTTTTTCCTCTTAAAGGATGGATTTGGCTTCATGCAGCTTCTCTTATTCACTGCTTTCTATTTTCATTGAGTAACAGTTACAATAACTACTTTTGACCTTGCTATTCCTTTTTCTAACATCTTGAGAAACTTGTGGTGACATGAGCTCATCCCTCTTTTCCAAAAGAACTATTTGCTGTTACAGATTTTCTTCTTAGTACCAATTCTCAAAAAGTTTTAGCATGTTGTATTTTTAAGTTTTATTCATGTTAAGCTATTCCCATAGTCCCTTCTATTTCTTCTTTACCTCGGGTTATTTAAAAGTATAATCACCACGTACCAAACTTATGAGGGTTTCCCAAATATCCCATTCACTTGTAATTTAATTCTAGTGTGGTCTATGACTTCAATCCTTTCAAATAAATTAATAGTGTTTTATTGCCCAGAGTATGGTCTATTTTGTAAATTGTTCTGTGTCTGTGTACTTCTGAGAAGACACGTACTCTTCTGTTGTCAACTAGGGTCAAATTATCTGATAGTATAAATTAATTTTCTGTATCATTCACACACTTGTTAGGTGAATTAGTGAGGATTAATGCAAACTTTAACTTTAGCTGTTTATCCATCATCCCTTTGATCTTAGAAGGTAGCTAAGATAGCTACCTTTTTGGTAGTTCATATTTCTTATTAATATTTAGTCATACAATATCTTTTTATCATGTTCCCCCCAAACTTTCCAGATCTTCCCCAACTCTTTACATACCCAACTCCATTCTCTCTCCTCCCTCCCTTTCTCTCTATCTCATAAAAAGGACAAAAACAAAAATCCAAAACTAAGAAAAACAAAACAGAAAATATACAAAAATACCACTGAGTTAGTTTTGTGTTAGGTAACTACTCCTAAGCATGGGGCCCGCACTGGGGTGTGGCTAACATATTCAGTGGCACTCCATTGGCAAAAAAAAAAAAAAAAAAAAAAAAAAAAAAAAAAAAAAAAAAATTTCCAAAATGTGGCCTTACCTTTAACCAAGATGCAGGCTCTATCATTTTAATTTAAGTATTTTTATTAGTTGAATTCATGTTTATAATTTTTGTCTTCCTATACTGATCTTTTTATAATCTGAAATGTCTGCTTTGTGTTTCGTAATAACTCCTAAGTCTACTTAACTCAGTGCTAATATGGATATCTCAACTTTCACATGCTTACTACTTTTATCAAATATATTTCTATCATTTTACTTTCAACAAACAGATCGAGTTGTCCCAATAAATCATGTTGTCTCATCTGTGACAGATCTTTTGACGGCCATATACCTTTTAACTCAGTTACCTTGTTGAATTCGTCTCAGATGGGCTCTGTTCCCTTTTCTCTTTATGGTAGGTCCTTTTGTGTTAAACAACTATTTTTAATTACACAATTTAATTTTTCCTTATTAATTCTAAGCCTCTCTATGATAAATAAGTTGTTGAAGTACCAGTCAAGCATAAGAGGCAGAGCATAAGAGTTCAAGTCACAAAACTCATACAAAGATTCCAGGTTTGGTAGCCCATGCTTTTTTTTTTTTTTTTTTTTTTTTTTTTTTTTTTTGAGAAACCCTATCTTAAAAAAAAAAAAATGTTAAGAGAAAGAAAAACAGAGAGAAAAGAAAAAAAAAAAGGACTAGTGTGGACAATGCCTAAGGACTGACAACTGAGCTGGTCTCTGACTACCACACACATGCACAAAGTACACACACACAGACACACATACGCATATATTTACTTATGCACACACACAAAAGAAGTTCTACTTGAGTAATTTTTTGTTTTCAATTCTCTGTTAAAATGTCATTTCTGTTCAAGCATTAAAAACACGTTCTATCTGAGCACGTTTTCCTTTCATTTGTTGAATAATCTCAATAGTTCCTTTAATATCTGTGCTAATTTAATATCTGAGCTAATTATAATCAGTTTGCATTAAGGATTTCTTCCTGCACAGGAATCTACTTTTCATTTTATTTCTACGGCTAATACATTTTTTCTCTGCAAACTTGTCGTGGTAGGTAGGATGCCTAGGCTAACACAACGAAGTACATGAGAGTAGGTGAATAAATGATAGGAATTTATTCTCTCAGTTCTGGTGGTTATAATTTTAAGATGAACATGCTGGCTGATTTGATTTCTGTGAAAGGCTTTTTTTGTGGCTTGCAGAGGGCCACCTACTTGCATGGTCTTTTCTCTGTACATCTGCAAGGAGGAATATAGTGTTAGCTTTCTCTGTCTCACCTTCTAAGAAAAACAATCCTATGGGATCAACTCTGCCTCATGGCTGCCTTAAATTTAACTGTTTCTGTAAAAGTAATAACTTCCATCTCCAAGGCTCACTGAAATACTGCATTTCAACAGATACATACCAATGGTCAATGTGAACACATTTGGGAATGAAATAGAAGAAATGGAAAAAGTAGCCCTTAGGGTCTTTGATGACTATAAGAAATAACCCTGAAAACATAACCATATTGGAAGTGAGGACACATAAGAAATTTTACGTGGATGAGATACAGCATTCTGTTAATAACGGGTATTCTGCATTAGAGACACTGCAGTCCTTTTTCTTAGGATCATTGGATTTGGGTTCTAATAAGAGACTAACTCAAGTGAACAAATACTAAAATCCAACTCCCCCATAGTGTGGAAAGAGGCTGATATCACTGCCAAGTTTTCTTGGCGTCTAGTTACTGCTGTGTTAGCCTGGCCCCCTGGTGGTCTCTTCCATGCCTATTTTGTTTAGGAGTCTGCCAAGGAATTTAGCTGAGTTTATACTCAAGATTTTGAGGCTCACCCTTTTGGTGGTTTCTTGCTTTGAGGCCCCACTAGTAAATTTCCAGTTGGTCTTCTATCCCATAATTCTGCCCTCTGACGAATCAATCTAATAGGCTTCTGTTTTCTGCCACCCAGGCTGTGTGCAGACTATAGAATTTACTCAACCAAGGGTAAACCCCAGCATCTCACCAGAAGCTGTCATGTCTTTCACAAACAAATTCACATCTCCTTCTATGCCTTTTTGTGATGCTTTCGGGATTATATGCACACATCATATGCACTAGTAATTCAGGGATATACACAGATTTATATTCTCAGATTTTTAGATTTTGGTAATGTTTGTCTGGTTGTTTGTTTTTAGTGTCCCTGCTTCTAGCATTTTACCATAGATATCCAATGATACTACTCCTATGAAACTGCATCCTTCATACGATCAACAACAGCACACAACAACAACCACAACTCTTAGGTTCTACCTCATAGACTGTTGATATTTCAAGAGTAAATTATACTTAAATCATTGCCTGCTCTTAGTTAATTTCCAGGCCTTTACTGCTGGTTTTGATGATTTTTCATCGTTTCAAATTCTGTTCTGCAGGAAAAAAAACTGAGAACTGATCGACACACAAACACACGTATGTGTGCATGATGGTACACATTGAAGCACTTAAAACTACAAAATATAGTATAGTAGAATTCAAAATCAATATCCTACAAGATTCTACAGAATCTGATCTAAGCATCTATATCTGGCCTCATTTATTTCTAGTCATTTTTACTATGCTCCAGCATGAGTAGTCATAACCAAGAACCATCAGGTTGCCTATTGTAGAAAACAAAAATGCTATTAATGTTTACTATTAAGCCATAGATTATAGCAGCTATATTTAACTTGCTATCATATCAATAAAAGACACAGACACAGCTAGATTTTTAATATGTCCAAACACTGGGCAGAAACTACCCCCTTAACTATCTTTACCTCCCAGCCCACATCCCATGACAATTGCTCTAATAATACCTACCTGGGCTACTTCTCATTTAATAACTCATAAATACTTTCACGTGTTTCTCATCTGGGCTGTTTCTATCACAGATTCTCAGAGTAAACTCTGCCCAGGGATGTGGTTCTGCTTTACCTAACCCATGGCATTCTCTGTTTTCTTCTTCTTTCTCTACCTTCTTGCCTCTCCCACTCCTTTTCATGATCCTTCTATCCTCAAAGCCCATGAAACTTGGCCTCACCTACCTCACTGTAGAGGGGAGGAGCAGACGATGGAAGAGGAAGGGTGTTGCCAGAGGGCAGGATGGATGATGAGCATGTGGCCATGTGGACAGACAGACAGACTGATGGAGCAGAAGCTACCTAGGAGTCGTCAGTTTGGCCAGTGGTTGGCTTTTATGTGGGTTTTAAGGGTAACACAATTAGAATCCCTCAGAATCTGCCCATGTGTCAACGGCTTAATAACAAATCATAGTTTATCTGTGTCACTTAGTTTGGAAGCCAGTAGGGTTAAAAAACAAAAACTTGCTGATTTATTAATTAGAACCTTCCAGTTGCCTGACCATCAGTTTGGCCATCTGTCCTTCCTTCTACTCCAAAAACATTATTTTTATTTCTTTCCTTCTGCTTTGCAGGCTGTGACTCCCTGGGGAATGTGGACAGTATAATTCTCCTTTCCAAATATATCAGAAGTGGAGCTGATTTACCAAAGAGGAATTTTTTTCTTCTTCTTCACAGGTTCTAGCTCAAGGAAGGGACCATCAAGGATTTGGTAGCATCCTTGATGATATTGATTCACAGGAGAGTTGCTACCAGTTTTTAAATTTTTTAATTTTTTTATAATTTTTATTTTTTATTTTAATCACAGGTTATTTACTTTGTATCCCAGATATAGTCCCCTCCCCCTCATTCCCTCCCAATCCCATGCTCCCTCCCTCATCTCCTCCCTGCCCCTTTCCAAGTCCACTGATTGGGGAGGTCCTCCTCCCCTTCCATCTGACGCGCTAGCTTATCAGGCATCTTCAGGACTGGCTGCAGTGTCCTCCTCTGTGACCTAGCAAGGCTGTTCCTCCCTCAGGGAGGGGGTTTGTCAAAGAACCAGCCATTGAGTTCATGTCAGAAATAGTCCCTGTTCCCTTTACTAGGGTTCCCACTTGGATACTAAGCTACCATGGGCTCCATCCGAGCTGAGGCTCTAGGTTATATCCATACATGGTCCTTGGTTGGAGAAACAGTCGCATAAAAGACCTCTGTGCCCTGATATAGAAACAAACCAGATGTCCATCAGCGGAGGAATGGATATAGAAATTGTGGTAATTTTACACAATGGAATACTATTCAGCAATTAAAACAAGGAAATCATAAAATTTACAGGCAAATGGTGGGATCTAGAAAAAAATCACCCTGAGTGAGATATTCCAGGAGCAGAAAGACACACAAGGTATATACTCACTTATAAGTGGGTATTAGACCTATAATATAGGATGAATATACTAAAATCTATACCATTTTATGAAAGACAATGGAACAGTCACTTCCTGGCCTTTGGAGCATTACTGGCAAAGCTCCCATAGCTCCTGGGACACATCTTCCAGCTCAAAGTAAACTGACTTTCAGCAGATATAGAACAAGGACAGATGAACACACACCAGCAAGGGAAATTTAACAAGGAGGGAAGAATAAAAGCAAGTCTTATATCTAGGGACAGGACCAAACAGTCCTAGAAATAGTTGTCCTTTATACTTTTAGTTACATGAGCCCACACTAGCCTGAACTCCCTAGGAGTTCAGAACTTACAAAAAAAAAAAAAAAAAAAAAAAACGAATTATTTTCTAGAGAACAAACCATACGAGCCTCATTTCCAGCTCAAAATATAAAAATTAAAATCTCCAACTCTTCCTAACCTAGGACATTTCCCACAACAATTGCTATGTCCTCAGACTTTTTCCCTAGATCTTAATTTTATGTCTTCTCATCATTCAGATCCCAATTCCAAACAACCTCTGTTAGCTGTCTACTGAATCAGCCAAGCTGAAGTAGTCTCCTAGTTACCCAATTTGACACATCATCTCTGCACTGGATTAATAAATCTTCTTGTGTCCATCTCCACTGGAACTAGAACCACGGGTCTTCCCTTCAGTGCCTGGCTTCCTTCAGTACTCTCTAAAGGATTTCCCTACCTTAGTTTTTCCTTTAGATTTACCTATATTTGATATTCAATAACCCCTAGTTATTATTTTCATTGTCTCTCTTTTCCAGCAAGAATGCCACTTTCAAGGTAGTCACACTACCTTTTACCCCAAACAGGCCCCAGAGGCTAATAGGCCTTCAATGGTGGAGCCTTTACAAGAAAGAAAGAAAAGAAAAGAAAAGAAAAGAAAAGAAAAGAAAAACAAAAACAGACATCTCAACTTGTCTAGAAGAATTTTAGCCATAACACTTTCTGTCTTAAAACAGAACCCCTTTTTCACCATAGATTATAAAACTATTTACTTATAAAAGAAAAATGTTTAAAATGGAACGTGAAGTCCATACTGTTTAGCTCATCATTTCTTTTTCTCCCTATCATTCTTTGGAGACTCATGCTGTCCAAGATATTTGTATGTGCATTTTCACAGCAGAAAGGGTTCTACCAGTTGAAAACTAATTTAAAGGTCATTGTTCCCATCACTCAAATTCCTGGAATCCAATCTGTTTACTTGGAAGAAAAACAAAATATTATCATCTTACCATTCATTAGTCAAAAGACTTGCATTTTTAATAAATGCTATCCAAGTGAGCTTTTGAGAGCAAGGCTCCTCAAATTAACACTGGATCATATGCCCATGAAACCAAACAAATCATTTCGATAACACAGAACTGCTTCACGTCATTAGCATTCAGCAGTGTTGAGTGGATAGTTCCCAAGTAAGGAAAAGGCTAGCTTGTGCTTTGTTGGTACAATGGTTTACATTAGCCTGATTAGACGTAGGAATCTGCTTTCCAAAGCACTGACTCAAATAAAGTTAAAGGCCAGCTCTAAAAACTGAGACTCGGGGCTTCTAAGGGAATGTAAGTAAGCAATGTGGACTTTTCTCAGAATATCTTCTATCTTGAAAAGTCTTTTTTTTTTCCATTTTGATCGTGAATATTGCAGAAGAATAAAGCATGAAAAGCAAAACTGACCAGGCATTGAGCTGCTCCCCTCAGGTGCCCTGGTCGCTGTATCCTTTCTGCATGTACTGCCTCAGACACCTACTAAACCTGCACTGAAGGTAGCTCTGCACATGACTGGCACAGGAAGGCTCAGCTTCCCTAGTGCAAGAGTCTGAGCTTCCTCGTCATCACCAAGTCCTGTCTCATTCCTGTGAACTAAACATTTCTCTTTGTAATTACAAGAACTCAGGGGCAGGCTAGACTCACGAAAAGAACACTCACACTGCAAGATTAATTACACCTCTGTTTAAGATCCTTCCTCTTGGCATTGGCTCAAATTACCAGTTTTACTCTTACCTTGCCCTTTCCCCCACTTCAGTATAGTCATCATCCATTTAATTTTCTTAGGCCTAGAAAGTGGTTGATCACTTTAAGACCTCAATTAAAATAACGAAAACAAACACTGGGAGCAAGAAATTATTACTTGGGGAAATATTTTGCTTTTAGCTTCAACAATTATTCAATAATAAAGATTTAAGTTTTGCTGACATGAATGGCTTTTTTTCCCCCGTAATTTGCTGACTTATAGGTGGATTTCGTAGGAGGCTAGTATAATTTGGTTTTCGGTCAGCCCGATCCAGAACTTGGTGACAGCGTGATTCCTGCATGCGACAATAGCTAGATGTCACACACACTGACCTGGAATGCTAATGCTGTTCTATAACTGCTAACCACTGAAGCATCTGACCCAAACCCCTGGTCATCACAAGAAATCCACATCCTGGCACAGGCCAGTGGGTCTGAAACACCTCCTTAAAGTAAGGATTAAACTAGACCCTTAGGAAAAAGAAAAAAAAAAACTTTTTTAATTTTCCAGCAAGGAAAAAAATGCTGCAGAGCAGAAAACCCACATTAAACAAAGTCAGAGTAAGAAAATATTGTCAAATGCAGAAACCTTTGGCCTGAATTCTGCACTGCAGTCCTGCGGGGTTCAATATGGAACTGATAAAGGTCTTTCTCAGACTGATATTTGTACCACCTTCGTCTTGAATCTCGATCAGAAACTTTATGTAAATGATGAGCCCTTTAAAAAGGACACTGTAGTAATGAGAGTAGCAATATGCTTTTGTGCTTTAATTTGACATGTGAGAGTCAATGGAATGGCCCAAGGTCTATCCCTAACACCCGCATGGTAGACAGAGAGAACCAGTCTTCACAACTTGCCTTACACACATACTTACACAATACACTGTAATGCAAGACACACATAAGTTTTGTTTAAGGTTAAAAAGTAATGCACCAGCCAAAAACTGATTTTCTGTATTATCCCCACCCAAGAACTGAATGAGCACCTCAGAAACTGATTCCACAACTTCAGTGCATCAATGTATAGCTGTCCTGGTGAGTTCCATTAAATAATAAGCCCTCTGTGTTAATCCTTGGAATATACTGAAGTGCCCATCAGTGAAGTGTTTGGTCAAGGAACACATACAGGCCATGTCAAAGACACTAAGTCCCAGAAAATGACAGTGAAAATTTGCTAGAGAAAGGCCCTGGATTGCTTCAGGAGAGCTGGCAAATCATTCACAGTAGAGAAATAGGTATATCCGTTCATAATTAGCTGGCAGTCAAAGACCTGACAACATTTTTTGTCAGGTCCATGACTGAGAGACCAGGAAGAAAAGAGTCCTTATTAGGAACTGTCCACAATGCAAACCTTGCCCAGGAATTGTCCCCAGTAAGTATATAAAAGAAAGCAGTAACTCCTCTTTAGACAAACCTCTTGTAATGGGCTGACTTGGCTTAAGCAGCCACAGAATAGCTTTGGTGTAGACTGCGAACCACACTGACAGTCAAACATCGACCAATCAGGGCACCATCATTCACGTGGCAGAAACCCTAACTGAAAAGAAGATACCTTCCATTTAAAAGTTTCTAAAGTGTCAGTGTGCTTATGTGTTGTGAAACTAGGAATGGGACTGCGAGAGGAAAAAATGAGATTTTAAGGAAGGTTGTGGAGAGAAAAGGTGGCAGCCTTATAGATGATTATTTTATTACTGTCCGTGCCCACTTCTTCCTGGTGGAGTACTCCATAAACGTGTATTTCTACTCTGGTCTACAATGAGTGGATTCATTAACTCCCTTACCAAACCCTACCACATCAACAACAATGGCTAGTTACAAAAATAAAATTTTATTACTCTATCTCTATCTCTGATTCAGCCGTCATGATCGGTACACTTAATGTCTATGAACACGAATCGTCAGAAACTGCCTAAAAGTTCTCAGATGGTCAACTCTGATTACATGTGCTTCAATTCTACTTTCATCTCCCACTTTCAGTCCAGCATCAGCCAAAACTGCTCTGTCTTTGGCATCCTTAGCATTAATGTCCTGCTCTATGACCACAACCCCCAGTGCTTCCAGCTCTCCTGCACATTTCAATCCATTCCCATTTTAAACTCATTGGCAGCATAGTCAGTGGTTACATGTGTGGGCTCTTAAATCAAGCTGCTTGGACCCATATCCTCAATCAGTCACTTCCTAACTGTGTAAACTTGGGCAAAGGCCTCAATTTCCTCATCTAAAGAAAATGGAATTATGCTTAACCCAAAGATACCCATATATTGCCTGATAGGTTTGCAATGAGGGAAATAAGACCATCCACAAAGAAAAACATAGTGAGAATTCTGCACACAGTAGGTTCTGAAAAAATATTACCTGTTGCTTACTCATTTATTCTGGGATTTATTCATTTTAGTCTTTTTTCCTCCATATCCAGCCTAAAATGTGTTTTAATATTTTCTTTTTCCCATATAACACATGATAAATTTAACCGAATATGTTCTGTGCCTGATGCTAAGACTTTTGTAAAATGATAAAAATACGTTTCACTATAACAATTAATACAACCATAAATACTTTAATACTTTCTGAAGCAACTCTACTATGCCTATTGCTCCCCAACCTCTCATCTGTCAGTTACCAACACAAAGCTCAATAATAACCATTCGTATTGCAAACTTTTACTATGTTATTCAAATATCTTCTATTATCTGTTTTCTATAAAAAAATTAAAATTATACTGCGTCAAGGTTTTTTTTATACCAATTATATTCTCCCACTGTACTTTCACACTCCTTTCTCAGATTTTACAAGATCCTACGATACACTTGCTAAGGTTAGGGAGGAAAATGCAAATAGGAGCCTACATACAATATCTTTAGATGTTTAAAAATTATAAACAAGTCTAGTGGAACCTTCTGAGTCAACTCAGGATGTGATAACAGTGGCTAGATTTATTATTCTAGGTAGAGCAACACCTACCCCCTAAATAATAAAAATAAAAGATATAAAACAAGACAGTGGACCAGGCATGGTGGCACACACCTTTGATGGTAGCCCTCTGGAGGCAGAGGCAGACGAATCTCTGTGAGTTAAAGGCCAATGTGTTCTACAAAGTGGGTTCCAGAACAGCCAAGGCTACCCCAAAAAAGCCTGTCTTAGAAAACATCAACAAAAACAATAATAATAGATACCAGTCAACAAATGCCAATGGTTCCTAAAAGATAAAATGAGCCACACAAACCTTTTAGTGTCCTGACTTGAGAGTTCTCAGAGTAGAGCTCAGGAAAGAATAAACCAGAAGAATCTCAGAGTCTCCTGAGTGGAGGAATCAGAGCTTGAGGGTGCAGGAGAATGTACCTGCTCAAGTTCATAGGACAATGTCAGAGGGGAGAGAAACACTTAGAATCAAAACCCTAAATGTCTACAGAGGGTCTCCTCAAACACCACACAGAGCAAACTGTGTATATGTAAATGTGGAAACTATCCAAAGCCAGGGAGAAAACTCAGACATGCAGAGTCAAGAAAGAGGCTTTCTTCACCAGGCTGACTAAGGATGCTATTCACTGGTGATGGAGTGAGATGCTCACAAAAATCTTTCTCAGTCATGAAGAAAATTAACCCTAGATTTGGTTATGTAACCCTGGAACAAGTCATAAGTGGGAAAACCAGAAGCAGCAACTTCTAAGTCACTTAAATAAGCCCTGGAAAGAAGTCCATGAATAATTATAAGGACATAAAGCTTCTCCAGAACTACAAAGGTAAAGTCCCCCTAATGGCACCCAGTGAAATCATGTCAGTCAAACCTACCAACACTAAAGAACTGTGTCAACATGAGGAGAACAATAAATAAAATAGAACTAAGCTAGAATGTACAATTTATTATTTATTAGCAAAGACCAGTAAAATGTTTAAAAATTGTAATGAAAACTAGAGATAAGCCTTAAAAATAGATCCAAATCTAATTTATAAGGATTAAAAATCCCAAAAACATTATCAGTAGGTGCAACATTACAGAAAAAGATTAGCAAATTGGTAACATAATGAAGAAAATGTTTTTAAAAGACATAATTTATTATTTATACATATGACCCAGCAGGCCAGATTTCATTATACATGGTTATAAGCCACCATGTGGTTGCTGGGAATTTAACTCAAGAACTTTGGAAGAATAGCCAGTGTCCAAGACAATGTTAAAAAAAATTAAAGAGAAAAATTAATATAAAAGTTACACAGTATCCAAGTGGGTTCCCTAGTAAGGGGAACATGGACTGTCTCTGACATAAACTCAGTGGCTGGCTCTTTCATTCCCCCACCCAAGGGAGGAGCAGCCTTGCCAAGCCACAGAGGAGGACATTGCAACCAGTCCTGATGAGACCTGATAAGCTAGGGTCAGATGGAAGGGGGAGGAGGACCTCCCCTATCAGTGGACTTGGAGAAGGGCATGGGAGGAGATAAGGGAGGGAGGGTGGGTTGAGAAGGAATGAGGGAGGGAGTTACAGTTGGGATGCAAAGCAAATAAAATGTAATTAATATAAAAAGTAAAAAAATTAATTAAAAAATGTTACACAGTATAAATTAACTGCAGGATACATTAAGTAACCTGAACACAAATGTGTGAAAGGATACTTGTGAAACACCCGAAACTACACCAGACTACACATTTTTTTAAAAAAATAGAGTGTTTGCCAAAACAAACCACAGTCTACCCATAAAACAAGTCTTCATAACTCATAAAAACTATATTATTTGACCGCAATGGAAATAAATTAGAAATTAATAAAGATATCTGGAAAAATCTTCAATTACTTAAAATATTGCATTACTGAGACAAGTAAACCTTGAAATTAAAAAAAGAAATGAGAAAAATTAGAGAATGATTTTAAGAACCAATATGGCAGAAGGTCTATGTCAACCAAGAAACCTTAATCTTTGTAGCTTGGAAGTGTGAGCAAAAATGTTTGAACTGATTTCCTATTCATTCAGTAGAGATTAATCAAATTACTTCCAATAGGTGAAGATGAGGGTAAATAGACAAGGAGGCCAAGGACATTTTAAATCCTAACCCTGTCTAAATGCTCTATTTTTCTGGACCTCGGAACATTATTTCAGGCATACACATATTTAAGTCACACCTGCCACATATCAAACACTAACTATGACTTTTCATTCTGTGAACCCATTTTTGTTACTGTTACATTTATTCAAATTTTTGGAAACTATAATCTACACTTGCTTTGTTATCATTTTACAATCCACCTTGATCCTCCAACATCTACCAAACATTCCACCTCCTTATTCTCAGTCACAAAGACTCAGAAAGTATTTTGTTTTGCCAGCTCCCATGCCCCAAATACGGTCATTCTGGCTCACACCCTAACCTACTTAGGCATCCATCATAGCCAGTGTTCTCTTCTCTTGGTTTCTTGCAGTTGATAGAATGTTAGTGGTCCAGCACTTGAATTCCATCCTTGACCAAAAAAAAAAAAAAAAAAAAAAAAAAAAAGCCTGGTCATATGCATCCATTGGCTCATATTTTTGGTTAGTCTTTTTCATTTTTTTTAACTTTTATTAATTTTAATAACTTTTATTATTCACTTTGTATCTCCCCATAAGCCTCTCCTTCTCCCCTCCCAATCCTACCCTCCCTCCCCTTCTTCATTCCTGCCCCTCCCCAAGTCCACTGATAGGGGAGGTCCTCCTCTCCTTCCTTCTGATCTCAGTCTATCAGATCTCATCAGGAGTGGCTGCATTGTCATCTTCTGTGGCCTGGTAAGGCTGCTCCCCCACTCAGGGGGAGGTGATTAAAGAGCAGGCCAATCAGATTATGTCAGAGGCAGTCCTTCTTTCCATTAATATGTAACCCACCTGGACACTGAACTGCCATGGGCTACATCTGTGCAGGGGTACTAGGTTATCTCCATGCATGGTACTTGGTTGGAGTATGAGTCTCTGGGAAGACCCCTGTGTTCAAATTTTCTGGTTCTGTTGCTCTCCTTGTGGAGTTCCTATCCTCTCCAGATCTTACTATTTTCCACTTCTTACATAAGATTCCATGCCCTCTGCCCAACAGTTGGCCGTAAGTCTCAGCATCTGCTTTGATAATCTGCAGGGCAGAGTCTTTCAAAGGCCCTCTGTGGTAGGTTCCTAACTTGTTTCCTCTTTTCTTCTTCTTCTGGGGTGGTACATCTACACAATGGAATATTACTCAGCAATGAAAATTAAGGAAATCATGAAATTTGCAGGTAAATGATTGGACCTGGAAAGGATCATCCTGAGTGAGCTGTCTTTTTCTTCACTGCTAATTTACAAGTCTTTCTAAAATGTCAATTTCATCTTAAAACACATTTCTCCACAATGATCAGAGTAATCATTACCCTAGTCAAGCAGGTAGCACCATTTTCCTTCAGTTATTGCCAACTTTTCTAGCTTTGTTTCTCCTACCATCTGCATTCTATGTTAACAGATGACAACCATCTAACACATTCACCTGATTTTGCTGACATGCCTTTTTTAATAGCTCACTAGCTTCCTGACTCCCCAACTTTCAGGATTCTCATCATCATTTAAATAAAGCTGTTGTATCAGTATTGTCAACTCTGCATCCAGTACATATTTAGGAAATACCAATAACAACTTGACCATGAATTTTCCTCATGTATGTTCAGTACATGCCAGGAGTCTCACAATTATAGCCACCTACATGGAATTAGAATCAATAAAGAAAACACAAACAGAGAAAATCCTCGAGTTGGAGAACTTAGAGATCAGGAACCACAAAGCTTAGCAACACCAACAGAATACAAAAGATAAAGGAAAGAATTTCAGTCACTGAAGATAAAATTTCAGAAATAAATACATCTCTCAAAGAAAAAATAATATCGAAAAATTTCCAGACATAAAATATCCAAGAAGTTTATGGTCCGGTCTAGTCTGTTTGGTGTTATGTAGACCTGTTTTATGTTTCTGGACATCTTTTTCATTAAGTTGGGAAAATTTTCTTCTATGATTTTTATGAAAATATTTTCTGGTTCTCTAGTAAGGGGAACAGGGACTGTCTCTGACTTGATCTCAGTGGCTGGCTCTTTGATCACCTCCTCCTGAGGGGGAGCAGCCTTATTAGGCCACAGAGGAAGACAATGCAGCCAGTTCTGATGAGACATGATAGGCTTGGGTCAGATGGAAAGGAGGGAGGATCTCTCCTATCAGTGGACTTAGAGAGGTGCATGGTAGGAGATGAGGGAGGGAGGGCAGAATTAGGAGGGCATGAAAGAGGGGGCTACAGGTGGGATACAAAGTGAATAAACTGTAATTAATATAAAAATAAAATTAAAATAAAAAAGGAGGACAAAATAAAGTAAAATATCCATGAAATCAAGGACACCATGAAAAGATGAAACCTAAGAATAATAGGAATAAACAAAAAAAGAAAATTCCAGGCTCCAAGGCCCAGAAAATATTTTCAAGAAAATCATAAAAGAAAATTTTCCCAACTTAAAGAAAGAGATGCCCTGAAACATATAAGAGGACTACAGAACACCAAATATACAAGAAGATTGAAATAATCACTTCTAGGAATTCAGTTTGGAAAGGAAGAAGTCAAACTATCACTATTTGCAAATGATATGATAGTATACATGAATGATCCCAAAAATTCTACTGGGGAACTCTTACAGCTGATAAACACCTTCAACACAGTGGCTGGATACAAAATTAACTCAAAAAATAGTTAGCCCTCCTGTATATAGAAGATAAATGGGCTGAGAAAGAAATTAAGGTAACAACACCCTTCACAATAGTTACAAAGAAAATAAAGTACTTTGGTGTAACTCTTACCTAGCAAGTAAAAGACTTGTATGAAAAAAAAACCCTCCAAATCTCTGAAGAAAGAAATAGAAGAAGATATCAGAAGATGGAAATACCTCCCATGCTCATGGTTTGACAGGATTATCATAGTAAAAATGGCCATCTTACCAAAAGCAATCTACAGATTCAATGCAATTCCCATCAAATTACTAACACAATTCTTACAGACCTTGAAAGAAAAATTCTTGATTTCATACGGAATAACAAGAAACCTAGAATCGCTAAAACAATCCTCTATAATAAAAGATGTTCTGAAGTATCTCCATCCCTGATCTCAAGTTGTATTATAGGGCAACAGTAATAAAAACTGCATGGTACTGGCATAGAAACAGGCTAGTGGATCAATTGAGTCAAATAGAAGACCCAAAAATAAAACCACACTTATGGACACCTGATTTTTGACAAAGAAGCCAAAACCATACAATGGAAAAAAAGATCCCATCTTCAACAAATGGTGCTGTTCTAACTGGATATCTCATGCAGAAAAATGAAAATGGATCCATACTATTCACCTTGCAAAAAATAAAGTCCAAGTGGATCAAAGACCTCAACATTAGACCAGACACACTAAACCTTTTAGAAGAAAAAGTAGGGGAGAGCCTTGACCTTGTTGGCACAGAAGACCACTTCCTGAACAGAATACCAACAGCACAGGCTCTAAGATCAACAATCAATAAATGGGACCTTGTGAAACTGAAAACCTTCTTTAAAGCAAAGGACATTGTCATCAGAACAAAACAACAGCTTACAGACTGAGAAAGGATCTTCACCAACCCTATATATGACAGAGAGCTAATATCCAGAATATATAAAGAACTGAAGAAGGTAAACACCAACAAATCAAGCTATCCAATTAAAAATACGTGGATCAGAGCTAAACAGAGACTTCTCAATAGGTAAATATTGAATGGCAGAAAAACACTCTAAGAAATGTTTGACAGCCTTAGTCATCAGGGAGATGCAAATCAAAATGATCCTAAGATTTTACCTTACACCAATCAGAATGGCTAAGATCAAAAACTCAAGTGACAGCATATGCTGGAGACAATGTGGAGAAGTGAGAACCTTTCTCCATTGCTGGTGGAAACGTTAACTTGTACAGCCACTTTAGAAATCAGTCTGGTGCTTTCTCAGAAAATTAGGAATAGTGCTACCCCAAGATCCAGCTATACCATTCCTAGGCATGTATCTGAAATATGCTCAACTATGCAACAAGGACATTTGCTCAACCATATTCGTATCAGCTTTATTCAGGATAGTCAGAAGTTGGAAATACCTAGATGTCTCTCAATAGAGAAATGGATACAGAAATTGTGCTACCTTTACTCAATGGAATACTACTCAGCTATTAAAAACAAGGAAATCATGAAATTTGCAAGCAAATGGTGTGAACTGGAAAAGATCATCCTAAGTGAAGTATCCCAGAAGCAGAAAGACACACATGGCATATACTCACTTATAAATGGTTATTAGACAAATAATATAGGATAATCACACTAAAATATGTACACCTAAAGAAGCTAAAGCAAGGAGGACGACCCTGGGTAAGATGTTCAATCCTCATTTAGAAAGGCAAATAGGATAGACACTGGAAGAAGGTAAAAACAAGGAACAAGACAAGAGCCTATCCACAGAGGGCCTCTGAAAGACTCTGCCCAACAGGGTATCAAAGAAGATGCTGAGACTCATGCCAAACTTTGGGCAGAGTGCAGGGAATTTCGTGAAAGAAAGACCTGGAGGAAACTGGAGCTCCACAAGGAGAACAACAGAACCAAAAAAATCTGGGCCCAGGGGTCTTTTCTGAGACTGATACTATAACCAAGGACCATGCATGGCAATAACCTAGAACTCCTGCCCAGATGTAGCCCATGGCAGCTCAGTCTCCATGTGGGTTCCCTAGTAGGGAACAGGGACTGACATGAACTCTCTGGCTGGTTTTTTCATCACCTCCCCCTGAGTAGGGGGCAGCCTTACCAGGCCACAGAGGAAGACATTTCAGACAGACCTGATGAGACCTGAAACCCTAGGGTCAGATGGAAGGGGAGAAGTACCTCCCCTATCAGTTATCAGTGGACTCTAGGAGGGACATGGGAGAAGAAGGAGGGAGGATTTGGGAGGAGATAAAGGAGAGGGCCACAGCAGAGATAACAAATAAATATTGTTCCCCTGGCTCAGGTGGAGCCCATGGGGCAGCTCAATCTCCATGTGTGTTCCCTAGTAAGGGGAGCAGGGGCAGTCACTGGTGTGTTCTCGGTTGCCTGCCCTTTGATCACCTCTCCCTGGTGAAGTGGTCTTACTAAGCCACAGAGAAAGAAGATCCAGACAGTCCTGATGAGACCTGATAACTACGTTCAGTTAGTAAGGGAGGAGGACCTACCCTGTCAGTAGACTAGGAGAGAAATATAGCAGGGGAAGAGGGAGGGAGGGTAGAACTGGGAGGAGATGAAGGAGAGGGCTACTTATGGGGTACAAAGTGAATAAATTATTATAAATTAATAATAATAATTTTAAAAAGAAAAACGTAATAAAGTATTTCTAAAGCAACTTAACCTCATTGTGTCAGACAACCGGTGCTATAGAATTTTTCACAAAAAACTTGAGTGGAAATTATCCTGAAGGAGAGTTTATAAGGCTAGTAGAAGTTGTTCTATATCTCTAAAATAAACTTAGGATATATTCTTCTTATACATAAGTTTATATCTTGGTGTGACATTGAATAAAGTCCAACCCAATTACTTAACAGGAGACTACCTGATTGGATCTCTCCTGTAAACGTGTGCGAAACTTTACAACAGATCCATTCAGTCTGCTTTCCCATTTACAAACGTAAGATTAGTCTATGAATTGCCTTTAGATGCAATTATTTATTTAAAAGTCTATAAAATTATATAGTATAAGTCTTTCTCTCTAAAAATCTTGGAAGTATAAAAATCTTTGTCTCTGTGAAATCTTAGAAGTATATTTTGCATGATGCTGTCATTCCTTATGCCCAACATATGTGCTCAAATATGAAATAAATTCTCATTACCCAGGAAGGGCACTCAAAAAAAATTAAGTTAAATTCTTCTTCCTAAATCTGTTTTCTCAATCCCTTATTCAAGGTAGTTCAGAGATTGGATGAAGACATTAGTACATAAATTAGTCCAAAATTACCTTCATCTATGTAGGTTTTAAAAGTACATGTTCTTAGATATCCAGAGAGAGAAGGCATTAATGTTATTGATATGATTTAATAATAGAATTATAGAAAATTGGCACACATCTAGAAGCTTATTCCTGGAGCTTAACCACAGAATACCAACTGTTGGATCCATGGCAAAAAAGAGCACACTAAAATCAATGTGATAAATTGACATATTGTGGAGATTAACAAAATACTGAAGATATTAATGTCATATAAATAGGTATTCAGGGCTTGGAATAAAACTTCCAGTAAAAGTCTCTTTAACAGTTACAGAAGTAAATGATGGGCTTGTGAAAAAGAGTAACTCCAAAGGATGTCTTCGCTGATGAAAACTTAATGATATCTCACATAATACAAGCTTTTAAAGTAATCAGTGTTTTAAATGAACTTAGTACTTATTAAAACAAGTGATTAATATGTTTTCATAACAATAAAGGAAGCCTTTAATGAAGAAAACTTTGAATCGTCTTATATCTAATGCTGCTTATTCTAAGATATAAAATGATTAGTACTTGGCATTTCAAAAGGAAAATGACTGTTATTAAATAATTTTCATTATCTAGTATATTTTATCATATAAGTATTTTCAAAATAATCAGCTATCCAAATCGACATCTTGATGAGATACCCATTCGCATATTGATCATGTCCTCATCAAGTGAAAGAATGAGATTCAGGTTAACAGGTTTTTGACTGTTTTTACCTAGTCTGAATTTTCTTCATTTAACAATAATTTTGACAAAAATACAAAATAGATATGTTTGAAGTTATCAGCCTACATTATGTTATTGAAGAAATGCATATTTATGTAACAAGGTGTAGTTTTCCATAATGGAGTCTTTCTATTGTTGCGATAAAAGAGCATGAATAAAGATCTGGTTGATTAGGTGATTGGTTGTTTTTGGTTTGTTGATTGGTTTGTTGTTGTTTGGTAGGTTGGTTGGTTGGTTGGTTGGTTAGTTGGTTGGTTGGTTTGATGTTGGTTGGTAGGTTGGTTAGTTGGTTGGTTGGTTTGCTGTTGGTTGGTAGGTTGGTTGGTTAGTTGGTTGGTTGCTTGGTTGATTGGCTAGTTGGTTGGTTGTGGGTTTTGCTATGTTGGTGGGCATGGGGCATGTTGTTGTCTTAGCCTCTAAGTAGCGTCCAATTGATACTATAAAGATGCTAAGCTGTGCATACAGCAGCCTTTCATCACCACCTGTTCATAAGAAAATTCTTACTCAGAAAAATACAAAAGGGTTTTAAGGAAATCTTTAAATCATTTTTTTTAACCAAGTTGGATACTTCTCCTTCAATATATCTGTGATTCCACATATTTTGTCTTATTTAGATAATAGTAAAATTCATGGTATGATTCTAATGATTGTTTACACTTTACTTGAAATAGAAAAGCAAATGTGAAGATTTTCCATTGTCTCCTCTGGCTCCATGTGTACACGCTCTGAGCTTTATCTGTCCTTTTGAAGTCTAAATGCGGTAGGCAGTACTCCGCTCACTGATAGCATTTTGAAGCTGTCTGACCCATTATTGCATAAAGATGAGTGTTTCGCTTAATAAAGCCTTACAGTAACACAATTTGTTACACCATAATTAAAGATGGACACATCTGTTCCATTTTAATTCAAACCCCTTTGAACATAATTACATAAAGCTGCAAGAAAAGAAATCCTCAGTTTTAGAAATTTGCAATAGAAAAAAAAATCCATTCTATCCACAAAGTCTACATGGTCAAAGCACAATTTGTAAAATGAAGTCAAATAAATGTCTCTCCCTCTATATCAAAGCATGCAATAAAGCTAAAGCCCCATATTAAAGTACTCTTTTCCCACCCTGGAAAGCCACAATTAGTTCAGGAAAAGGAGGTGAAGGACAGTCATAAAGTGTTACTATTCCATCCCAATGGTGAAACTCTACCTTTATATGTTCTCAGCCAATAGATGCACTTTGTAAAACAAGGAACAAATATCAAGGATAAAAGAATATAAATATAGGTGAGAGTCAGCCTTCATGTGTTAATTGAATTTTCCAAATAAATATTAAGCTTTATGTCACCCTGATTTTATAGAGGATTTACAAAACAGTATGTATGTTCTTGTAAGATCCCACCTATCATATTCAGAATATTTTGTAGCTTAGTAAGCTCTGATATGTAATTAAAGAAAGTGGAAGTAAAGAAAACACCATTGCAGAAATGAATTCTAAAAATGTCAATACCGTGCATTGAGTGGAAAGCCCTAAACACAAACACTCCTGAAATGCAGGCCATTCCTCTGTTTTATTTACATCACTATATCCTGAAGATGGCTTAATGAGGAGATGCAATCAGTAGTAGCAAAGCCGTGAGAACTTGGAGGGAATGGGTGGCAGTTAGATTTATATAAATATTTGCAGAGACAAGGAAGAGCAGATGCTACTCTAATCCAGACAATGTGTGCACACTCGATTTTAAAATAAAATACAACAGTTGAAAGCCAGAACGTAATTAATCAGGGGAAATGCTTTAATCAGCATCTTCTAAATCTTTAAGCACTGCTGAAAAGATTAAAGAAACATAAATAAAATTAAAATATAATATTTGAAAGGAAATCAGAATTAGTCTTATTCTGATATTTTTTTCAGATGTGGATAGAGCACGGAATTAGTATGCATCACAAATTGCTGCCAACTAGTGAAATTTGCTGGGTTTAAGGTACTAAATAAATCACCTAAGACTTACTGTATAATTTACAATATGGGTAATGATATCTGTCCCTTCATTATTAATGTATTGTGGGAAATGTGTATGCTTGCGCTTATTGCTGATAGATTTACTCACCTATCTTTCAAACAGAATGAGAGACAACATGTTTAGACAAGTATTGATTTTATATTAGTTAGCTACATGTATAGATTTTCATGTTTAAATTTTTTGCATGTTAAAAATTAATATATCGAATTCATGTAGATATCTAATTTGCTTTATATAAAGCAAAACAAATGTGATTAGCTTTGAATTCTGGGCTCATCTCTTCTACACCCTGAGCTAATGTTTTCTGCCCAATATTTGATGAGCTGCACGATATGATCCCATAATTATTGCTAAAGCTCAGGGAATAAACAGAGGGTTTTAAGACAATGTCTCAACAAAATAAAAAACACATGCCTTCATTGAAAGTTCAAACATGCAAACATCTAAATCTCAAAGCATTTCTCCTTTCAAAAAAAAGGGTGTTGGTGATGGAAACTATTTCATATGTCTTAACAAAATATGATAAACAGATATTAAAATGATGGTGAGCCTGTGAGTTGAGTTCAGTTAATTCCAAGAATACCTGCAAGTACAACTTGATCTTGGTTGTAACTCATATCCAAAAAATAATAATAATCAGTTTCAACTAAATTCTTCCACAAATATTCTTGCTCTTAGGATTGATCAAAAATCATAAAATCTTCAAAGTTTAATCCTCTGAAAACATTGCAGAAATTATCCATATTGAAATCCCAGAAGCTAGAATTTTTTGTTATATGTCATCCCATAAAGAAATATTAATGACTGAAAAGAAAACTGGTTGACGTTAAGAGAGCTCTTCTAAACAAAGAAGGTATAGGGAAACTAATTCAGAGATTCTTAACTGGACAATATACAGAGAGTGAGAGACCTGGAAACACACACCTAGTCCAAAATGGGATGTCTTTATCAAAACCTTCCCCTCAGACCTCGGGGAAATCTGCAAAGAGGAGGCAGAAAGCTTATAAGAGCCAGAGGGGGTAGATGACACCAAGGAACCAGTGTCTATCGACACAATAGGAATGAAACAAATATGAACTAAGAGACTGTGGTAGCATTCACAGGGTCTACACAAAGTCAAGTCAGATGGGGTCCCAGTACTGAGAGAGAAAGTGGACACAAGCACCCATTCCCTAACCACTTGCAAAGGAAAACGTAGTTTTCTTTAATGGAGTCCCACTGTGTATATAAAGCATAATAAATGGTAAGTGGGCCCCATTCCCAGCAGCAGATGGCTAACACAAAATGAACTTGAGCGTCTTTGTGTAGATTATTTTTTCATATTGCTTTATTTCGGCATTTTTAAAAACCTTACTGGTCTTTTACTACATATTATGGTTTCTCCAATTTGTGATTTTTTTTTTTATGGATTCTGGGTGTTTGCAGTGTGTGTGTGTGTGTGTGTGTGTGTGTGTGTGTGTGTGTGTGTGTAAAATGCTTTTTATATTTTTATTTATTCTGGTTTGTTTAATTTTTATTTGTTTTCTAAAAAGAGAAAGAAGATGTATAGATGAGTGGATGGGGAGTTGGAGAATATCTGAAAGGAGATGAGGGAAGGAAAAGCATGATCAGAATGAATTACATGAGGAAAAAATATTTTCAGTAAAAAAAAAAATACAGAAAGTTTTTGCAGTTATCTAAATGCTTGAGACTATCTATTAGCCCTTAAGGATCAAGGAAATCACCAAAGCCCAATCATAGCCAGCCTGGTGACTGGCACTTGAGTTGTGTGAGAGATAAAGAACACCCTACAAATCCCAACTGGCTTCTTATCACAGTACCTCTGAGACTATAGAGGAACACAATTACAGAGATGAGCTCTTGGTGCTCACTCATGTGTCCTTCTGAAGAGCAAAGCGGTTTTTAAATAGCAGCTGTTCTTTGATAATGACAGCACCATAAAACACAGGGCAGATGATTTCTAGTAGTTTTTACCTAGAAAACAGACATTTTTAACAAAATTGAAGAAAAAGACATACCTCAGAAGCATTATTAATGAATGTTTTACTTCCTAGAAGTTTCCTTTCTCTACATCTTATCCCATTTAATTACACTCCTAAATATTACTTCATGCTTCACATGATAAGCAATTAAAATTCTGTAAGTATTCAGAACATACATCTGTGTACCCATTTCTTTTGAAACGGGAAGGGAAAATTACTTAGCTGCAATTCGTGAGTCTCACTGAGTCTTACTACTCTAAACCTCTTGAACCCAAATGCTTCTGTGGCGTGTTTGTGATGAAATATTCTATCCAGCAAGTTGAAAGCCATTCAGTGCCCTCACAAGTAGAATGTATATCAAGTTCTTCAGATTCAGTGTATATCTAAACGTACCTGCTTTGTATTTCAAGACAGAAAATGGTGAGTGAAGACAGTTGCAACAATGGTCCAAAAGATCAAATAGAAAGGAACAAAAATGACTTCAATAGATCTAAATAAAGTGTTTCTCCACCTAGGAAAATAACCATAAGTTCTCACCCCCATAATTGGGAGCTGTTCAGGTTGACATTCCTTTTAACCAAGAATTATATGGTTTGTCAATGTTCAAAGATTTACGAAGAGTACTAAATCTATGCTGAAAATAGTTTTAAGTGTGGACAATTCAGAATTTCCTCCAGGCCTCTTTCTCTGCCCTGGGCTTTATCATTGCACATATATCAATTTTCATTGTACACCCTTTATACAAAGTGTATCAAAATGGGTACATTTTTGTACGACTTTAAATTCTTCCCTTAATATCTATGAAGAATTAGTTCAAAAATTGTAGTAGATACAAAGTCCACAAAATCCAGAGTCTCTTATATAAAGGAATGTAGCATTTTAATATAACCCATATGCATCATCCCATTTACATTAACACATTTGTATATTATGCATAATACCTCACAGAACATAAATGCTATGTTGATAGTAATTTTACAATATTGCTCAGGGAATAAAAATAAGAAAATGTGCACGTGTTTATGCAAAACACAGGCTTTTTTTTTTTTTCTCAGATACCTTTGTATGTTTGGATAAAACACAGACGTCCTAAAAATAAGACTGGATGTTAATATATCCACTTTTAGTCAACTTAATGAAAACAGCAGACATGTTATTGGAAACTTACCAGCACTCTGTAGCTGCTGAACGGTTCTTTTCATCCCTACAGCTGTAAGTGACCCCAGGATCTTCCTTTAAAGTTCACTGGTGATGCTATTTGTGTCTGGGATCTCCTTTACCCCATTGCTTTTATACTGGATGCTGAGGGAGCCTTCCTGTTCTTACCCTCCCTGATGGTAGATGAGGGTGTGGAGTGGGCGCTGTTTCCACTGCTACATATAGGTATACCTCACAAGGGTAGATGTGTTCCAGAATCCTGAGTCAGAAGTTGGAATGTGTTTTCTCATGAAAATAGAAACCTAAGTAACTGAACCTTCTCAGATAATGAGTGACATAAGTCAGTCAGGTATAAGTCAGTATCTGGCAGGTGAAACAACTTCAAATCATATCATTCTTACTATAAAAATGCATAGCCCGCTTTATTTTTTATTGTGGTTTCAATATGTCATTTTAAATTTTTTTTATTTTTAAATAATTTTATACATTCACTTGTATCCCAGCTGTAGCCCTCTCCCTCTTTCCCTCCCAATCCTCCCCTCCCTCTCTCCTCTCCATCCTGCCTCCCTCTGAGTCCACTGAGAGGGGGTGTCCTCCTCTCCTTTCATCTGGTCCTAGCTTATCAGGTATCTTCAGGATGGTTGCAATCTCCTTATCTGTGGTTTAGCAAGGCTGCTTCTCGCTCAGGGGGGAGAAGAAGCTCATGAGTTCGTGTCAGAAACAATTCCTATCCCCCTTACTAGGGGACCCACTTGGATACTGAGCTACCATGGGCTATGTCTGAGCAGGGGTTGTAGGTTATATAAATGCATGGTCCTTGGTTGGATAAACAGTCTCATAGAAGACCCCTGTGCTCAGATATATTTGGACCTTCTGGGCTACCTGTCCCCTCTAGGATATACTAATTTCTCCTTCCTTCATATGATTCCCTACACTCTGCCGAAGGTTTGGTTATGGGTCGCAGCATCTGTTTTGATACACTGCTAGGTAGAGTCTTTAAGGTGCCTTCTGTGGTAGGCTATTGTCCTGTTACTTGTTTTCTCCTTTTTTCAATGTACATCCCTTTTGTCTTTCTGGACAAGGATTGATCATCTTACCCCTGGACCTCTTTCTTGTTTATCTTCTTTAGGTGTACATATTTTAGTATGTTTATCCTATCTTAAAGATCTACATAAGTGAGGATATACCATGTATGTCTTTCTGCTTTTGGGATACCTCACTCAGGATGATTTTTTCTAGATCCCACCATTTCCCTGCAAAATTCATGATTTCCTTGTTTTGAATTGCTGAGTAGTATTCCATTGTGTAAAAGTACCAAAATTTCTGTGTCCATTCCTCCGTTGATGGACATCTGGGTTGTTTCCAGGTTCCGGCTATTACGAATAAAGCTGCTACAAACATGGTTGAGCAAATGTCCTTGTTGTGTACTTGAACATCTTTTGGATATATGCATAGGAGTGGTATAGCTGGAATTTGAGGTAGCACTATTCCTAATTGTCTGAGAAAGCGCCAGATTGATTTCCATAGTGGTTGTACCAGTTGACATTCCCACCAGCAATGTAGAAGAGTTCCCTTTCTCCACATCCTCTCCAGCATGTGTTGTCACTTGAGTTTTTGATCTTAGACATTCTGATGGGTGTAAGGTGAAATCTTAGGTTCGTTTTGATTTGCATCTCTCTGATGGCTAGGGATGTTGAACATCTCCTTATGTGTTTCTCTGCAATTTTAAATTCTTCTACAGGAAATTCTCTGTTTATCTCCATACCCCATTTTTTAATTGGGTTACTTCAATTATTGCCTTTTAACTTCTTTAGTTCTTTATATATTCCAGATATCAGCCCTCTGTCAGATGTTTGGTTGGTGAAGATACTTTCCCATTCTGTAGGCAGTCGTTTTATTCTAACAACAGTATCTTTTGCTTTACAGAAACTTTTCAGTTTCATGAGGTCCCATTTATTGATTGTTGCTCTTAGGGCTTGTGCTGATTGTGTTCTCTTCAGGAAGATGTCTCCTGTGCCAATAAGTTCTAGGGTCTTCCCCACTTTTTCTTCTAACCGATTTAGAGTATCTGGTTTTATATTGAGGTCTTTGATCCACTTGGACTTTAGTTTTGTTCAGGGTGATAAATATGAATCTATTTTCATTTTCCTGCATATAGACATCCAGTTGGACCACCACCACTTGTTGAAGATGCTGTCCTTTTTCCATTGAATGGTTTTGGCTTCTTTGTCAAAAATCAAGTATTCATAGGTATGTGGGTTTATTTCTGGGTCTTCTATTCGGTTTCATTGATCCACCTTTCTGTTTCTATGCCAGTACCAAGCAGTTTTTATCATTATTATTATTGCTGTGTAGAACAACTTGACATCAGGGATGGAGACACCTCCAAATGATCTGTTGTTGTACAGGATTGTTTTGGAGATTCTGGGTTTTTTGTTTCTCCATATGAAGTTGAGAATTTTTCTTTCAGGGTCTGTAAAGAATTGTATTGGTATTTTGATGGGAATTGCGTTGAATCTGTAGATTGCTTTTGGCAGGATGGCCATTTTCACAATGCTAATCCTGCCAATCCATGAGCACAGGAGATCTTTCCATCTTCTGAGATATTCTTCAATTTCTTTCTTCAGAGACTTGAAGTTTTTCTCAAACAGGTCTTTCACTTGCTTGGTTAGTGTCACCCCAAGGTACTTTATGTTATTAGTGGCTATTGTGAAGGGTGTTGTTTCCCTAATTTCTTTCTCAGCCCTTTTGTCTTTTGTATACAGGAGGGCTTCTGATTTTTTTGAGTTGATTTTGTATCCAGCCACTTTGCTGAAGGTGTTTATCAGCTGAAGGAGTTCTCTGGTTGAATTTTTGGGGTCACTCATGTATACTATCATATCATCTTCGAATAGTGATACTTTGACCTCTTCCTTTCCGATTTGTATCCCCTTGATCTCCTTTAGTTGTCTTATTGCTCTGGCTAGGACTTCAAGTACTATGTTGAAGAGATATGGAGAAAGTGGGCAGCCTTGTCTTGTCCCTGATTTCAGTGGGATTGATTTAAGTTTCTCTCCATTGAGTTTGATGTTGGCTGTAGGCTTGCTGTATATTGCCTTTAGTATGTTTAAGTATGTTCCTTGTATCCCTGATCTCTCCAAGACTTTAAACATGAATGGGTGTTGGACTTTGTCAAATGCTTTTTCGGCGTCTAAGGAGATGGTCATGTGGTTTTCTCCTTCAGTTTGTTTATGTGGTGGATTACATTGATGGATTTCCGTATGTAGAACCACCCTTGCATGCCTGGGTTGAAGCCTACTTGGTTGTGGTGGATGATATCTTTGATGTGTTCTTGTATTCGGTTTGCAAGTATTTTATTGAGTATTTTTGCATCAATGTTCATAAGAGAGATAGGTCTGAAGTTCTCTTTCTTTGTTGGGTCTTTGTGTGGTTTAGGTATCAAGGTGACTGTCACTTCATAGAATGGGTTTGGTAATGTTCCTTCTGTTTTTATTTTGTGGAATAATTTGGAGAGAATTGGAGTTAACACTTCTTTGACGGTCTGGTAGAATTCTGCACTGAAACCATCTGGCCCTGGGCTTTTTATGGAAGGGAGTCTGTTGATGGCTGCTTCAATTTCCTTGGTGGATATAGGGCTGTTTAATCTTTCTACCTCATCTTGACTTAATTTTAGTAGATAGAATCTGTCAAGACAATTGTCCATTTCTTTTAAACTTTCGAACTTTGTGGCTTATAGGCTTCTGTAGTACAATCTAATGATTGTTTTTATTTCCTCATTGTCATGTCCCCCTTTTCATTTCTCATTTTACTGATTTGGATAGTTTCTCTCTGCCTTTTAGTTAGTTTGGCTAAGGGTTTGTCTATCTTGTTGATTTTCTCAACGAACCAGCTCTTGGTTTCATTGATTATTTGAATTGATTTATTTGTTTCTAATTGGTTGATTTCTGCCCTGAGTTTGATTATTGCCAGCCGTCTGCTCCTCTTGGGTGTTTCTGCTTCTTTTTTTCCTAGGGCTTTCAGTTGGGCCATTAAGTTGTTTGTATGAGATGTTACAAATTTCTTCTTAAAGGCACTTAGTGCTATGAGTTTTCCTCTAAGTACTGCTTTCATTTTGTCCCATAAATTAGGGTATGCTGTACCTTCATTTTCACTGAATTCTAGGAAGTCTTCAATTTCTTTCTTTATTTCATCCTTAACCCAGCTGTCATTGAGAAGTAAGTTGTTAAGTTTCCATGTGCGTGTAGGCTTTTTTGCTATTTCCGTTGTTGTTGAGGTCCAGCTTTAGTCCATAGTGGTCAGATAGTTTACAGGGGATTATTTCAATCTTCTTGTATCTGTTGAGGCTTGCTTTGTGACCAACTTTATCATCTATTTCGGAGAATGTTCCATGAGGTGCTGAAAAGAATGTATACTCTTTTGAGTTTGGTTGAAAGTTCTGTAGACATCTATTGGGTCCATTTGAATTAGGGCGTTTGTAAGTGCCTTTATTTTCCTTTTTGGCTTCTGTCTAGATGATCTGTCCCTTGGTGAGAGTGGGGTGTTGAAATCTCCCACTATTAAGGTGTTGGGGTCGATGTGTGGTTTAAACTTTAATAATGTTTCATTTACGAATGTAGGTGCTCTTGTATTTGGGGTATAGATGTTCAGAATGTGATGTCTTCTTGGTGGATTTTTCCTTTGATGAGAATGTAGTGCCCCCCTACATCTTTTTTGATTAGTTTTGGTTGAAAGTCTATTTTATTAGATATTAGGATAGCCACTCCTCCTTGTTTTTTGGGTCCATTTGCTTGAAAAACAGTTTTCCAGACTTTTACTCTGAGGTAGTGTTTATCTTTGTTGCATAGGTGTGTTTCTTGGATGCAGCAGAATGTTGGATCCTGTTTCTGCACCCATTCTGTTAGTCTGTGTCTTTTTATTGGAGAGTTGAGTCCATTGATGCTGATAGGTAATAATGACCATTGAATGTTATTTCCATTATTGTGGAGTTAGTGGTGTTACTGTGATTCATTGCTTGTTTTCTTTTGATTTTTGTTGAGAAATTATTTATAACCTATGTTTTCATGGCTGAAGTTGTTTTCATTGGATTGGAATTTTTCTTCTATTATCTTTGTAGGGCTGGTTTGCTGTTCAAATATTGCTTAAATTTAGTTTTGTCGTGGAATATTTTGTTTTTTCCATCCATGTTGATTGAAAGCTACGCAGGGTATAGTAATCTAGGTTGGCATCTGTGGTCCCTTGGAGCCTGCACGATATCTGCCCAGGCCCTTCTGGCTTTCATAGTTTCTGATGAGAAGTCCAGTGTGATTCTGATAGATCTACCTTTATATGTTACTTGACCCTTTTCCCTTGCTGCTTTTAGTATCTTTTCTTTGTTCTGTAGATTAAGTGTTTTGACTATGATGTGGCGTGAGGAGTTTCTTTTCTGGTCTAGTCTATTTGGTTTTTCTGTAGGCCTCTTGTATGTTTGTGGGTATCTGTTTCTTTAGGTTGGGGAAATTTTCTTCTATGATTTTCTTGAAAATATTTTCTGGACCTTGGAGCCTGGAATCCTCTTCTTCGTCAATTCCTATTTTTCTTAGATTTTGCCTTTTCATGGCATCCTTGATTTCTTTTTTTTTTTACTTTTTTATTTTTTATTAATTACACTTTATTCATTTTGTATCCCCCATAAGCCCCTCCATCCTCCCCTTCCGATCCACCCTCCCACCCCATTCTGCATGCATACCCCTCCCCAAGTCCACTGATAGGGGAGGTTCTCCTCTCCTTTCTGATCTTAGTCTATCAGTTCTCATCAAAAGTAGCTGCATTGTCCTCTTGATTTCTTGGATGTTTTGTGTTTGGGATTTTTCTGATTTTACTTTTTCTTTGAGAAAAGTATAAATTTCTGCGAGTGTATCTTCAGCACCCGAGATTCTCCCTTCCATCTCTTGTATTCTATTAGTGATACTTACATTTGTGGTTCTTTCTCTTTTCTCTAAGTTCTCCAGCTCCAGGGTTTTCTCAGTTTGTGCTTTCTTTATTGATTCTAATTCTGTTTTCATGCTTTGTAACATTTCCTTCATCTGTTTGATTGTGGATTCCTGTATCTCCAAGATGGTCTCTATTTCTTTGTTTGTTTTCTCTCTTAATGTTTCCTCTCTTTTGTTTGTTTCCACTACCTCTGCCTCCATTTGTTTGGCTATATTTGCCTGTGTTTCTTTAAGAGCTTCGTTCACTTCATTTTTCTTTGTTTCCATTTGGGAGGCCAAATCTTTGAGAGATTTATTTGTTTCCTCTTTAACTGTTTGAATCTGTATGGCTATTTCTCTGAGAGATTTGTTGGTTTCTTCTTTTTTTTTTTTTGAATTTTATTTTTTTCTTATCAGTTACATTTTATTAACTCTGTATCCCAGCCGTGTCCCAATCCCTCATTCCCTCCCAGTCCCTCCCTCCCTCCCTCATCTCCACCGTGCCCCTTTCCAACTACTAGGTATATACCCAAAGTTTGCTCAAGTACACAAAAGGGATATTTGCTCAACCATGTTTATAGCAGCTTTATTTGTAATAGCCAGAACCTGGAAACAACCCAGATGTCCGTCAACTGAGGAATGGATACAGAAATTGTGGTATTTTTACACAATGGAATACTACTCAGCAATCAAAAAGGAGGAAATCATGAAATTTGCAGGCAAATGGTAGGCTCTAGAAAAGATCATTCTGAGTGAAATATCCCAGAAGAAGAAAGACAAACACGGTATATACTCACTTATATAGATCTATAAGATATGATAAACATAATGAAATCTATACACCTAAAAAAGATAATCAAGAGAGCGGACATGGGATAAGATGATCAATCCTCGTTTAGAAAGACAGATGGGATGTGCATTGAACGTATGACAGGAGTCTACTGAGCGCATCTGAAAGACTGTAACTAGCAGTGTTGTCAAAGCAAAGACTCATGACCAAACCTTTGGCAGAGTACAGGGAATCATAAGAAAGAAGGGGAGTTAGTCTGATGGGGAAAGGATAGGAGCTCCACAAGGACCAAATATATTTGTTGGTTTCTTCTTTATGTGCCTCAAATAACTGGAAAATCATAGCTTTAAAATCATTTTCTTGTGTTTCTGATGAGTTGGAGTATCCATTAATTCTGGGGGTTGCCAGTGAAGCCATGATATCTTGATTTACATTGGTTGTGTTCTTTCGCCAACCCCTAGCCATTTGGTTATCCATAGTGTTCACTGTTTGTTCCTGGATTCTGCAGATCAGACTGGTCTTTCTCTGGTATCTGAAGAATTCTTCAGGAAAACGGGGGAGGTCCAGTGGTTTCAGTTTGTGTGTTGGTGTTTCAGCTATACCTGTAGGAGGAAAGTTTGCAGGCGCAGAAGGGCAAATGTGCGGTAGCATGTGATTGAGTGTATGCTTGTAGGTGTGTCCTAAAGGACAGGTTGTTGGAGAATGAAGAGGCCTTCAGTGTGTGAGAGGGGTGCCTTGCCGGCACTGAAGGTGTTGCAGGCACTTAAGGGAACACAAGCAGTGTTGAAGATTGAGGGCACATATTGTTTTTTTCAGGTCTGCTAGGCTTTAGTGGCTATTCAGCTGGTTATCGGCCACTGAGGATTTGGATGGCCCATACAATCACTGGCTGGGTGGCCCTCTGTTGTCAGTACTGCCACTGGCAGACTTGGATCTGGGAAGGATTGTAGCGGATCTGAGTCTCAGTGGCAGGCACTCTTTGGATGTGCACTTTGGTGGGGTGGGGTTTCTGGTGGTGCGTGCACTCCAGTGGGGCCCGGTGGTGGTGGTGTTGGGGGGTGCGCTCCGAGGGTCCAGAGAGACGTGTGCTCTGAGGGGTGGCAGTCATAGGGAGGTTACAGCGCTCTGAAATGGCTGAGGTGCCTGAAGCCCTGCCTCTGCTGTCTTGGGCCCCAGGCACTAAGCTTTGCGGATTTGGGATCCAGGAAGGATTGTATTGTGGAACTGAGTCTCTGTGGTTGGCACCCTGTGGTTGGGCCTGTGCTTTGGCACTGGCAGTGGGTGCTTTCTGGTGTGGCAGGTTTTCTGGAGGTGTGTGCACTCTGGCGGGGTGGGATTTCCGGAGGGATGTGAGCTCCGCTGCACTTCTTGTGGCCGGATTGCGTCCCAGGAGGTGGTGGGGAGGGGACGCTCCAAGGGTCCACAGCTTGGCAAGAGGGCCCTAGGCTGGGCCCAGGGTATGGGCTCCTCCAGCGTGTGTCCGAGGGGTGTTCAGTGGGTGGTTACAGCCGTCTGCTGCGCTAAGGAGCCTGGAGCACTGTCTCTGCTGTCTTAGTTCCCAGGTTTTTGAGCTTTGCGCTCAGCTACCTGTGTGCAGATTTCCTCGTGCAGGAGGCCCAGACAAAGGAAGTGCCCCACTTCGTTCCCAGAGAAGTCCTGCCCGATCTAAATCTACAAGCACCTCATGCTTCTGTGTCCCCTCTTCTTTAGAAAGCCCAAAAGTCCAAATTCTAGTTTCGGTTGTCTCTCTATCACCAATTTCAGAGATTCATGTCCTCTGCCTCTCCAAAACGGTGCACTCTGTTCGCCACCATCTTGGAATGCCTTGCATATCCTCCTTTAAAATAACTACAAGAATAGCTTTAAAATACATCTTATTTGCTATTTGAGAAATATTTATACATTGAAAATGCAGATGAATAAATTGAATCACTATGTAACAAAATCACTGAATTTTTAAATTTATTATTTTTATTAATTACAATTTATTAAGTTTGTATCACAGCTGTGGCCCCTTCCCTTCTTCCCTCCCAAATCCAACCTTCCTGCCTCATCTCCTCCCATGCCCCTCCCCAAGTTCACTGATAGGGGAGGTCCTCCTCTCCTTCCATCTGATCCTAGTCTATCAGGTCTCATCAGGAGTGGCTGCATTTTCTTCCTCTGTGGCCTGGTAAGGCTGCTCCACCGTCAGGGAGAGGTATTCAAAGAGGCAGCCACTGAGTTCATGTCAGAGACAGTCCCTGTTCCCATTACTAGAGAACCCACTTGGATACTGAGCTTCCATGGTCTACATCTGTGCAGGGGTTCTAAGTTATCTCCATACTAACTTTAGTGAGCATACTATCCAACTATTATATTGAAAAATGATCAAGTCAAAATTCAATATTATATAAATAATATGTGAAATTTTAACTCCCTAGTCTGTATGTGTAATAATTTATTTAATTAAAGTTCAACTGGCTGTTTTAGTTTTTGTCTGTGTATTTTTGTTTTTGTTTTTTGTCCACAGACCTGACAGCCTAGTAGTGACAGTACCTGACGGTACTCTTTATCGTATATATCACTTTTATTTAAGTCTACAGTGTACTACAGTAACATAACAAGACATTAACAAAAATCTTTCTCATTCACATTAACTGCCATGTTACTTCTTTCCTGCTCAAACAAAGCAGAATTCTTTGAGAAACATGTCCTTGTGATTTCCAATTCCTACTTTCTTATTCTCTCCTAATTCCACTTTGAATAAGATGTGAACTCACCACAACCACAACCTGTCAAGACTTTTGGGTTTCCAGACTGCTCAATTCAATGGCCAGCCCTCTGGTCTTGACTTAGGAACATTTGGCACACTGAGGTCATATTTTTTCCTTTCCAAGACCCCTTTAAACTCTTGGCTTTACCTCCATAATTCTATCATGTCTGCTTCATTCCTCAGGTCTTCTCTCTATCTGTAATATTATCTGATTCCATTATGTACTTTAGCACGTTAAAAACCATTATTCCATTATCTTGTGATGTCTATTGTTTCTGACAATAAATCAGTGACTTTGTCAGTCATCTTTCACCAGTAGGTAATGTCATTTTTCTCTTGATACTTTCAAGGTTCTCCTTTGCTGGGTTTTTTTGGGTTTTTTTTTTTTCTTTTTTTGGTTTTGTTTTGTTTTGATTTTTGGAAATTTGACTGTTATTTGATCAAACATAGTCTGATTTGCATCAACTTTTTTCTGTGTGTGCTTGGCCTTTTTTGAATCCATTATGTTGAGTATAACACCAAACTGAAGACATGTTCAGCCATTTTATTAAATTTTTATTATTAGTTATATTTTATTAACTCTGTATCCCAGCTGTATCCCATTCTCTCATTCCCTCTCAATCCCATCCTCCCTTCCTCCCTCATCTCCTCCCTGCCCCTTTTTTCAAGTCCACTGATTGGGGAGGACCTCCTCCCCTTTCATCTGACCCTGTTTTATCAGGTATCTTCAGGACTTCAGCCATTTTTTTTTAACCTAATTTTTCTGCCTCAGTTTCATTTCTATTTTCTAAACAGGAAATTCCATTTCCTAAACAGTTTTGTCAGAACTTCTGATTTTGTCATAGTATATCTATTTTAATTTACAAATCCCTATTTCCTTGCTTTTAAAAACTGAAAAAAAATATAATTTTTTCAAGTTTACTGATTCCTTCATTTTCATTGTACTATCAATAATCCATTATTTTCTTCAATTCAGATGTTGCTGTTTGATTATAGACTTTTAATCTTATTCTTTTCCATGTTTTGTTTTCTGTTGAAATATCCATGTTAACAGTTTTAAGCATATTTTTCTTATTCATTACCATTAAAATAATTAATTTTCAATTTTGGTTGATTCTGAATCTTAATCATCTTGAAATTGTTTTATTTTCCTATTATAATCTTCATTAAGGTACTTCTGACTATATCAAAATGGTGACTTATCCAGATGCAGTAGCACGTGCCTATAATCCCAGCACTCTAGGAAGTAAGGGCATGAGATCTCTGTTGAATTTGAGGCTAGCCTGGTCAACAAAGTGAGTCAAGACTACACAGAGAAACCCTGTCTCAGGTAGATAGATAGATAGATAGATAGATAGATAGATAGATAGATAGATAG